>NW_013657613.1:69640-75453 GCF_000142905.1 Thecamonas trahens ATCC 50062
CTCATGCGGGGAGCCAGAGAAGATCCCTCTCCCCCCCCCCCCCCCCCCTTCGCGTGCCCAATCAGGCGACACTTCCCTGCGCCGCTACCTTCCTTTCGCCGGCCGCCATGGGATCCGCCTCGTCCAAGCCGACAGACCCTCCGCCCAATCAGCCCAATCCGCTCACGGCTCGTGAGATTGCTGCCACTGAGGCCCTACATGCCGAGCTGCGGGCGGTGCGCAAGGCGACGACAGCCGCGCCACCTGTGCCGACGGACATACCGGTCGACGCGCCGATGGCGTCGGCGGGCGAGGAATACGTGTTCCATCCGAATCCGCTGCCGGTTGATGCCGAAGGCTATGCTGAGGCGCTGCCGGTGACCGAGACGGTGGCCATTGCGGCGCGATTTGCCGAGCTGGGCGTGGTGGTGGTGGGCGGGTGCCTCGACGCCGATGAGGCGGCTGCGTCGGTCGATGCTGTGTGGGATCTGCTCGAGCGCCACTCGCCGCCCATCGAGCCGCGGCTGGACCGCCACAAGCCAGAGACGTGGGTGACAGCCAACTGGCCGGCGCTGTCCAAGCTGGGCATCCTCGGTGACACCATTGCCCTGCATCCGGCCCTCTTCCGCAACCGGGTCAACGCCCGCGTCGTCGACGCCTTTGCCGCCATCCTCGGTACACGCGACATGTGGCTCAACATCGGCCGGGTCTCCGCGATGCGCCCCACCCGCGACGTTCCGCTGCCGGTGAGCATCTTCGATCCGGCCCGCGAGGTTGATGCCGCTGCGCTCGCCGAAGCCCCGCGCGTCACCGACGCCCTTGGCCGCGAGTGCCTCCTCATCGACATGGATGAGTGGCGGACCGTCGAGGGCTGGCTCCACCTTGACTTTAATCCAAAGACCGGCGAGGCGACCGGGTTCTCGTGGCGGACCATCGAGCCCGCCGCAAATGTGTGGGACGCCGCCGATGCAAACGTCAAGCTCCAGGGCGTCCTCGCCCTCAAGGACTGCTCCGTCCACGATGGCGGCTTCCACTGCGTGCCAGGCGTGGCGCCGCACATCCGTGCCTGGGCCGCCGCCAACGGCGACGCCCTCGCCACACAGCCTATGCCGGGCGACACCACCGTTCAGATCCCGAAGGACGACCCTATGCGCGCCGCCATCCAGCGCGTCGGTCTTCGCGCAGGCTCGCTCGTCATCTGGTCGTCAGCCACTCCGCATGGCACGTACCCCAACACATCGCCGGACATGCGCATCATCCAGTACATCAAGGCCACCCGCAGGGACCAGCGCTACTGGCGCCCGCTCTACACGCCCGACGACGTGCTTCCACCCGACTGGTCCCCCACACACGACGAGGCCGCCCTCCTCTTCCATCCTTAGCCCACCGCCCTGCGCTCCTCCGCCTGTAAAGCCGCCGCCCGCTTGCCCAGATCGTGCGTCCATAGATACGTGCCCGGCGCCGCCGCCACCAACGCGTCGAGCGCCGGATAAACCCCCTGCTCGACATCGCAGGTCACGCGCTCCAACACCAGCCGGGGCGCTGTTGCTCGACCCAGCACCGCCGCCGCATACACCGGCGCGCCAGTCGCCGCCGCCAGCCGCGCCGCGCCCGTCCGCCCGCGCAGCCGTCGCCCGGCAAACACCACAGGCGGGCCGGTGGCTACCGCCACAGGCGCAAACGCATCGCCCATGAGCCCGACAACATCGCCGCGGCGCAATGCAGCATCCAGCACTTTGTACGCGCCGCGAGCCGGGATCAGCCGCATCTGCGGCACAGCCGCGGCCCGTACAGCCGCCACCGCTGCATCCAGCGCGACATCCGCCAGTGGCGCGTACGCCACCCACATCAGCTGGTCCGGTGCCAGCCATGTGCCCACCGCCGCAGGCAACGCCTCCCACCAGCCGACATGGGCCGAGACCACAATCGCCGGCTGGCCGGTCAGCTCCGCCGCCACCGCCGCCACATCGCCGCCGGTACCGGCCGCCGCCGCAGCGCCCATTGCGCCAGCATGCGGCAGTAGGGCCGCAACCGCGCCAAGGTGCGCCAGGGCCTCGGCAGCCACCTCAGCCGCTCCCCGATCGGTTGTTCCAGGCAGCGCCACCGCCACGTTCTCCACCGCCACCGCCCATCGATATGCACGGCTCGCGGCCACGGCCGAGCCCAGTGCCCGACCGCCGGCCTCGGCGACCGCCAGCGGCAGCCAGCCCGCTACCACCAGCACCATCCGCAGCAACACGCCCGCCAGCCAGCCCGCTACCACCCGTGCCCATGCTCGCCGCATGCCTCCCGAGCCCGCCTTGTCGCCTGCCTGTCCCGAGATAGGGGTGCATCCGCCCGCCCTGTCCTGCCCTGTCCCGCCCCGCCCGACACACCAACAAACCCGCGAGCGATTCAATGATGGATGGCTACGGCATCGAGGCCAGCTGCCTGGTCCCACGCCCTGCCCCGCCCTCGGGGCCACCGTCTCCGATCGACACACACACACACACACACACACACACACACATACATACACACACGCGCGCACGCACATGCACATGGTCTCTTTTCCCCCGCCTTCCCTTCTCCTCCTGCCGTCACGAGTAGTCGCCGGCGGCAAACTTGGCCTCGTCGTAAAAGGCGGCGAGGACGGTGCGATCGCCAAAGGTGCGGCCAGCGAGCTCGGCCGAGGCACGGGCGGCCTCGTCGGCTGATGCAAAGGCCACAAAGACCTTACCGATGCCCGGCGGATCGCCGCCATTGGGCCCGGTACCCGGCCGCGGAATGACGACCGAGGCGACCGTGCCGTAGTTGGCTGCCTCCTCCTTGACGTCGAGCACAATGTCCTCGTACTCGTCAGGATCGAGGAGGTCGCCGCGGACCACCATGTTGAGCAGCATCAGCACCGCCGTCGGCTGGATGACTGGGGCCGGGGTGGGTGCAGAGAGCGGTGCCATGTTGGCGCCGGTGGCAAAGGCGCTCGGGCCTGGGCCTGGCCTGGTCCCGCCGCCCGGCGGCTTGGAGAACCGGCAGATGAGCTGGCTACCAGAGACGGTCTTGCCGTCAAGCGCCGCGATAACCGCCGCGTTCTGCGACACGTCGCGAAGCTGGAAAAAGGCAAAGCCGCGCGAGTGGCCGGGCTTCTCGGCATCCGGCACAAGGTTCAGCGCCGCGAGAGGCGCGTGCTCGGCGACGAGGGCCATGACCTGGTCGCGGGTCATAGCCTTGTCCAACCCGCCGAGATAGATCTTGTGCGGCGACTCGCGAACGATGTCGGCCACAAACAACGGGTCGTTCCCCCCGTCCTGGCTAAAGTAGATCGGCGGCGGCGGCGGCGGGGCGCCTGGCGGCTGAATGTAGTCCTTGGGCCGAGAGATGCGCAGCGGGACGCCAAGGAAGGGAATGCCGTCTAGAGCCAGGGCGCGGGTGGTGACCTCTGGCGAGCGGAGCTCAACAAAAGCGAACCTGCGCTCCATCTTGAGGATGACGACGTTGATGGGATCGGCGGCGTCGGGTGCCACCAGGCCGTGGCGGCGCATGGCCTCGCTCAGCAAGCCGCCCAGCGTATCCGCGGTCGTCTCGGGCGGCAAATTGCCCACAAAGACCCGTTTCAGCGCCCGCGGCACGTACATGGCCGTTCCCGCAGCCACCATGGCGCCCGGACGGGGAGCATGCCCGCCGGCCGTGGCCACCGCCGCCCCGCCTGGGTGGACCAGCACACCCACGTCCGACGCCTGGTGCGGCAAGAGGTCCCACATGCTCCCGCACAGCCCTGCACGCCGCCGCTCCCTCCGCCGCCGGCTCCTCCGCTCGCTCCCGCCCTCTTCCCTGCCTCCGTCCCCGTGGCCGTCTCCGTCTCCGTCTCTGTGTCGGTCTCCGTCTCGCTCCCTGTGGCCGTGCCCTCCGTGGACTGCCCCGCCTGCTCCGCCTGCTCCGCCCTCGGCTGCTGTGCTCATCTCACACTCGCTGCGCACTGCTATCTGCCGAGCCTGATGCTTTTTCCCTGTCGAGAGCAGTGGTGGCCGTAGTGGCCGTGGTGGCCGTGGTGGGGCGCGACTTGCTGCTCGCTGCTGCCGCCCACTCCGCAGCTGCTGCTCGCTGCTGCTGCCCACTCGCAGCTGCTGCTGGCCACTTGCTGCTGTCGGTCACTCGCCAGCTCACCATCTCGCACTGTTTCATTCCCCGCCCTGCGCCCACCCACTAATCGCCCCAATACTCACCACTCGCCCAATAACCATCACATCATGGTCATGGTCATGGTCATGGTCATGGTCATGGTCATGGTCATGGTCATGGTCATGGTTGTCATCACCATCATCATCATCATCACTATGGCCATCATCATCATCACGGTCATGGCCATCATGACGCGGCGGAAGGAAGCAAATCCAGCGCCGACAGCCGGGCGGGTGACGAATCCGATGCTGGCGCGCGAGCCGGTCTGTGGCTCGCCAGACAGCGGCTCGGTGCCAAGCGTGTCGAGCTCGCTTTCAGTGCCAAACGTGCCGCTCGCTGTCATCGCCGCGGCGGCCATGACACCAACCGGTCTAAAGGTGTGGTCCACAAACATGCCGGCGTAAGAACTGCAGCCGTCGCGGCGGGCATGATGCAGGCAAGTGTGCCTCATACAGCCGCGCTGCCAGCAAGTGCGCCGGCGAGCACGCAAGGAGGAACACACCTGCGTTGGCCTTTGTGGCTGGCAGATCACTTGGCGCAGTCATCGAGCTGCTGCACAGACCACAGTGGGCATCAACTCACGACTAAGTCGCCTCGACAGGATCGACGACGTGCCGGCGACGGAACTCGGAAAGGTCGAGGGTGGTGATGAGGCCGACGTCGCGATAAGGAGCGTTCTTACCAAGGAGCGCGCCACGCATCCGGGCAACACATGACGAGACGTGCGGCGTGCCATCGGATGCGGCAGCTGTCGGATGCGAGCCGAGATCCTTGACCATGTCACGAAAGATGGGGACGAGGGCGTCATCAGCGAGGCCATCAAAGAGGAGGACAAACTCAGAGCGGACGATGAGGTCATGCCGCGTGAGCTTGGAGTACATATACCGCAAGAGCTGTGGCGAGAGGTCGACAAGCGAGACAATGACGTTAAACTTGGCGCCCTCTAGGGCGGTCCACACCGCATCGTCCTGAACGTCACCAGCGTAATAGGCGAGGGTGTTGTCCTTGGGCTTGTACACGTAGCGGGTGACAGTAGCTGGCGCACCGTGTGATCGCGGCGATTTGTATCCGAACGGCAACGCCGGCGGGCCAAGCTCCTGGGCGACTGTGGAACGGGTGAGGAAGCGCTCGAGCGTCGGGTTGATGTCTTCGATGCAGAGAGCGGTAAGGGCGGCCTGCGAGTGGAGATTGAGCAGCTGGAAGACCGACTTGCCAACCTCGTCGCCGATGACCAAGACCGAGAGCGGCTCGTAGAGATAGAGCGTGAGATAGGAGAGGACATCGGTGAGGACCGGCTCGCGGCCGAGGTCTCGATCGAGGAGCAGGACGGCATCGGCATCGAGGCCGTAGCCTGTCAGGCTCTGGGCGAGCACCTCGGAATCCATCCATTGATCAACTTTGGCCAGAGCCTTCCGATTGGCTTCGACAACAAAACCGAGTGTCCGTCTCCGCTCCGGCAACAGCGATGGCGCATAGCCATCGTCCAGCGACCGCTGCACGCCCCATGCATTGGACAGCTCGTCGAGATTGTTGACAAAGGTCGCCGGCTCGTGGTCGACCAGCAGCGTCCACCATGCCGCAAACGCCACCGTCACCACCACCGCCGCCACTCCGCGCGTGCGCCGCATGGAGTGGGTGTATGAGAGGGGTGTATGAGGAGGGGGGGGGGGGGGGGT
>NW_013657613.1:75553-78595 GCF_000142905.1 Thecamonas trahens ATCC 50062
GGGGGGGGGGGCGGTCAGGGGGGCGTGGCATACGTTGGAAGGCTGGCGATGCGTGTGGCATGTTACGAGAATGCGGCATGCGATGGATGTGTGCTACTGCTGGCTGGCATGGTGCTCCTCCAGCCGAGCCACCAGCGCAGCCTTGCGGCCCTGTGCAGAGAGGCCAAGCTTGGTGCACTCCTCGCGGAGATCGCGGACAAGCATCTTGGAGTAGTCCTGTGCCTCCTCCGCTGGCTGTGCCTCCTGCGCCTCTGCACCCTGCGCCTCTGGCACGGTAGGCTCAGCGACGTCCATGTCCTCCTGGCTGGTGAGCTGGGTAGGCTCGGCGGCGATGGGCTCGGCTGGCTGCTCGGCGTCGGCGTCGGCGTCGGCGTCGGCGTCGGCGTCGGCAGGCTGGGCAGGAACAAGGTCCATGGCGGAGACGCCGTCGTCAAAGCCAATTCCGCCATCACCGATGCGCTCTGGAAGCGCCTCGTCGTCGTCGTCGTCGTCGTCGTTGGCGGCGTCCTCGGCGAGGTCGGCGTCGGCGTCAAGCGCGTCAACGTGGACGACCTTGCGCGGGCCGAGGCGGCCAAAGACTGGGTCCATAAAGGCAAGCGCGTTCTCGACCATGCTGCGGACCTCGGGTGCCTCGCACTCGACCTTGGAGGCGACAGTGGCCGAAGCTGAGACGGTGACGGTGACTGCGATGTCGCGGACGCGGAAGGAGATCTGGGCAGCGTCGATGTCGACAGTCATGGCGCCAAAGCGGTCAGCGAGGAGGGTCTGGTACGTGTCGAGCCGTGCGGAGAGGGTCTTTTCCTGCTGGGCGATGGCGGCAGCGTGGGCCTCGTGGTCGTGGTCGTCGTCGCCGTGCGAGTGAGCGCCGGCGGCCGACGTGAGCTTGATGGCCGATGGGTTTGCAGCGATGCCTGCGAGGACGGCGACGACGGCGTCTGCAAGCGCGTCGTTGACAGCGGTCGACGGCCACTGGACGGTGATGGTGCCCTTGGCGGCGTCGTGGACAAGAGTGACAGCCGAGTGGATAACGACCCGCGACCGGAGCTCTTCGGGCGCTCCCACCTCTGTCGCTGCACCGGGCTCGACGAGCTCGAGCACAACGGGATCAAAGACCGAGGCGAGGTAGTGTGCGGCGAGGGCAAAGGTGCCGGCGAAAGGCACGACCAGCGTCTGCGAGATCGACGCGGTGGTGAGGTGTGAGTAGTTGGGCAGGTCAGCGCCGGTCATGATGAGGTGGTTGAAATCCTTGCGGACAATGAGGCCCGAGACGGCCTGGCCGGCCTTGGGCCGCTTTCGAGCAAGCTGGCCGACCGACTTGGCCACCTTTTCACCGGAAAAGTGAAGCTCAACGACGTCGCAGTTCTTCGGGGTGAGGATCTCAAGCTCGAGGTCAGCCAGGTCGCGGTCGAGGCCTTCCTTCAGCTTCTGCATCTGGTTGGCATCGCCGTGAACGAGGACAACGTGGGCGGGCTTGAGGCGGGCCACAAAGTCGCGAGTGCCTTCGTAGTCCGAGTGGGCCGAGAACGAGATGTACTCGACCGACATGCTGAGTGGGACGGTGCGACCCGAGAGGGTGGTGATGGTCGGCGGCATGGACATGATGTCCTTGGCGAGAGTGCCCTCGACGCAGTAGCCGGCAAGGATGACACAGTTGCGGCGGTCCGAGCACCATGACTCGAACAGCTCGCGCGAGGTGCCCGACTGCAGCATGCCGGGCGTGGCCATGACGACCGACGGGCCGACGTCGTCAAAGTCGCGGATGGAGCGCAGGTTGGAGATGTGGTTGAACCGGAACGGGTTGCGGACGTGGTGAACGGCCCGGATACGCTCATTCATCATGTTGATGTACGTCTGGTAGATGTTCATGCACTGCGAGGCCAGCGCCGACGTGTAGTACACAGGAATGTTGGCCAGCTCGGCGTGCGAGTCCCAAAACTCTTCCAGGATGAGTAGCAACTCCTGGGCGCGCCCGAGGGCAAAGACCGGAAGAAGAACACGCCCGCCGCGGCGGACAGCGTTGTAAATGGCGCCGGTGAAGCGCTTCTCGCGCGTCTCGCGCGGCTCATGGATCTGCCGGCCGTACGTGGCTTCGACAATGAGCACGTTGGGCTTGTCATCAGGCACCTCGGCCGCCATCAGATGCCGGTCCTCGACCCGCGAGTAGTCGCCGGTGTAAAGGATCTTGACGCCGGCAATCTCAATCATAAACATGGCCGCGCCGAGGACGTGCCCGGCGTTGTACGCCCAGAACTTGATTCCCTCCACCTCGAGCTGCTGGTGGTAGTTGAGCGTATCGATCTTCTGCATCGACGCCGCAAGATCCTGCTGATCATACAGCATCTCCTCCACCGCCACGTTGGAGACCTTGACAAAGTCCTGCAGAATGACCCGATAAACAGCCTTGGTTGCGTGCGTCATGTACACTGGCGCCGCAAAGTCGGTCTTAAACAGAAGGTACGGCAGCGCCGCTGCGTGGTCGAGATGAAAGTGCGAGACAAGCAGCAGGTCGACCTCGGCCAGCTCGACCTCGTCAAAGAACGGCAACGACGCCATGCCGGTGTATGCGGGATGGACGCCGCAATCGAGCTATTCACCGAGCCGATGTCGCAGTCGCGAGTCACCGCCCAGCCAGCAAGCAGCCAGCCAGCAAGCAGCCAGTCACGCCAGAGTGGCAAGCCAGCCACACCAGAGCAACAAGCCAGCCAACCAGAGCAACAAGCCAGCCAACCAGAGCGACAAGCCAGTCAACCAGGCAACAAGCCAGCCAACCAGAGCAACAAGCCAGCCAACCAGGCAACAAGCCAGTCAACCAGGCAACAAGCCAGCCAACCAGAGCAACAAGCCAGCCAACCAGGCAACAAGCCAGCCAACCAGGCAACAAGCCAGCCAACCAGAGCAACAAGCCAGCAAGCAAGCAGCCAGCCAGCAACAAGCCACAGCGACAAGCCAGCCGAGAGCGAGGCAGAGACCACAGCATACACACACAGCCACGGTGAGTCCCCCCCCCCCCGCACACACCACACACCACACCACCCTCGGTGA
>NW_013657613.1:78695-83598 GCF_000142905.1 Thecamonas trahens ATCC 50062
TCAGGAGACAGCCACCGGTGAGTACCCCCCCCCCCCCCACCCCCCACCACACACATACCATACCCCACACACCCTCTATGCACATACCATAACCGTCTTGCCCTTGAACTTGATGACATGGCAGGAGCGACCGACCTCCCCTCCGGCACCCAGCGGGGTGATGGTCAGCAGGTCCGAGTCGGCACCAGGGACGGCCACCGACGTGGCTCCCGTGTCCATGCCCACCACAATGTCAGCGGCAGGGAACATGCTCTCCGCATTCATGTCATCAAACCGCCGCTTCACGCCAGAGCTGCTCGAACTCGCAGCCATCTTCCGCTCTGGACAATGTGAGTTGGGTGGTGTCACCCAAGCCGGTTGCCCGCTGCCCGCTGCCCGCTCTCGGCTGCCGGCTGCCCTCTGTCCTCCTCCTCCTCCTCCGCCACACCGCTGAGGGCCATATCGGTGGCCAGCTGCCAGCCATTCATTCGCGCACTCTGGACGATCTCCTGTATGGGGATGATC
Organism: Thecamonas trahens ATCC 50062; assembly: GCF_000142905.1. Classification (NCBI taxonomy): domain Eukaryota; order Apusomonadida; family Apusomonadidae; genus Thecamonas; species Thecamonas trahens. The sequence goes on from NW_013657613.1 coordinate 79,200, forward strand.
AGACTCATACGTGGCGGAAGACGGACGCTGAGAACCGGGGGTCGACCAGGGTTTTACTCGCTTCGCTCTGCTTGCAAGTGACGCTACGCGGACCGAGCGAGCGCAAGTCGCACAACTAAGCGTATGACGTACGCTTGTCAAAGTCGGGAGCCCACCAGTAGTCACGATTGGTGACGTACGGAGCGATGAGCGTCCAGCCGTAGATGAGGGCGGTGACCCAGGACGAGGCGATCTTGATCCAGGACGAGGCCCATGACGAATCGACCTCGAGCTCCTTGGTCGTCTCGCCGATCTCCCAGTTGGCAAGGACCATGGCAACGTAGCAGGCGGCAAGGGCAAAGACCAGGTGGAAGTACGGTGGGGTGTAGTCGAGGTGCTCGTTCTCGATCTCGTCAAAGGGGTCGTCGGCCTCGCGCGAGGCGGCGCGGAAGGCCGAGTAGACGCAGACGAGGAGGGTGAACATCATGCCGAGGAACTGGATCCACTTGTCCGAGGCCTCCGAGTCAAAGAGAGTGTTGCACTGCCACGAAGCGGTCTGCGGCTGCGACTGGAGGGCGGACCAGCAGAGGTAGCAGAGGTAGAGCGAGACGAGCGACGATGTGAGCGGGGTGGCAAAGGGGATGCGGAAGACCGGGATGGTGAGGATGATAGCGAGGAGCAGGGTAACGGTGATCCAGGCCACGTTGGTCCCGCATCCAGACTTTGAGGCGTAGAAGGCGTACATGACGCCGACCAGCCCAATCGCGGCGGTGTACATGGCCAGCGAGGCTGCGACCAGCCGAGGGAGCGACTCGTCGGTCATGTTCCAGTAGTAGGAGAAGAGGATGATCATGACGACTTGGATGAAGATGTAAAAGGTGGAAGCGATGCGTGCAAAGTGGGCAAAGCCAATGAACATCGCGTTGGGCATGAAGAGGGTGAGGACAAAGAGGCCGATCTGGAGGAGGAACTTTGCGATGAGCCAGCCGTCGTGCGGAGCTCTACGGATGTCGTCCTCGGGATTTGTGTATCCAATCATGGCCACACCAATGAGGGCATGAAAGACAAAGAGCATGAAGCAGACACGATAGACAATGAGGACACCCACGCACTTATCACACTCCAGATCGACGGCAGGCAGTCCCGACAGCGTATCCACTGCATAGTCGCGGAGGATGGCGGCGACGGCTACCCACACAAACAGCAGCAGGGTGTAGCCCAGCCGGGTCTTGGTCGTCGACTTAATGTTTGAGTACGTGGACATACTCCTTCGCCTCCCTTCTCCACCTGACCGCCGTCCTCTGTGAGTCGCGTCTGCCGCTCCCTTGCCCCTCTCCTTCCCTTCTGTGAATCGTCTCGGCGTTGCTCGAGACGAGCCAACGCCTATCCCCCTACGATTACTGCAACAACAGCCATTGATTATCCCCCCTACGATTACTCCAACAACAGCCATTGATTATCCCCCCTACGATTACTCCAACAACAGCCATTGAATATCTCCCCTACGATTACTCCAACAACAGCCATTGATTATCCCCCCTACGATTACTGCAACAACAGCCATTGATTATCCCCCCTGCGATTACTCCAACAACAGCCATTGATTATCCCCTACGATTACTCCAACAACAGCCATTGAATATCCCCTACGATTACTCCAACAACAGCCATTGATTATCCCCCCTACGATTACTCCAACAACAGCCATTGATTATCCCCCCGCCAACCACGACCTAGCTCCCCCACACCAGCCACACCCACACCCACCCCTCCCCACCACACACCCCACCACACCCACTCGCCGCGAGAAGCATGTCAGCACTCGGGCGTGCGCGGGGATTCGGAGGAGGGAAACTGCCGCCGGCAGAGAGTGTGGCATCGGCCAGCGAGGTCCGGAGCCAGCTGGCGGCCGTTGGCGACGCTCTCGCTGCCGCCCGCCACGCCGTGGTCTTTACGGGCGCAGGGCTGTCGACGGCTGCCGGGCTGGCGGACGTCTCTGGGCGGCGCGGACATGCCAATCGAGCGTATGAGCGGAAGACTGCTCGCAAGCTCCGCCCATCGGGGTACGAGCACCCGACCATGGGCCACATGGCCCTCGCCTCGCTGGTGGGCGCAGGCATCGTCCGCCTCATCGTCTCCACCAACGCTGATGCCCTCCACGCAAAATCGGGCGTGCCGGCTTCCAAGCTTGCCCTTCTCCGTGGGACGGCGACCGATCTCGAGATGGAGGCCTTTGCCAAGGCTGCGCCGGGTGCTACGGTGGCCGAGCGGGAGACGCTTGCCGGTCTCATCGCCACCAATCCGCGGCTCTCGCAGCTCCGCGTCGAGCTGGAGAACAAGGTCCTGTGCGTCGACGAAGTGGAGCGGACACTGGCACATGTGGATCGTGCGGATGTGGTGGTGGTGGTTGGCTGCGGCATTGCTGCCGCTGTCCACGAGCACCTCCTCGCCGGTTTTGACGGCGCGCTTTTCATCATTGGCCTCCAGGAGAGCGTGCTCGATGACGCAGCTGACGACGTCATCCGGTGCAACGCTGACACGGCGCTTGTCTCGCTGGTCGCCGCCCTCGATGTGCCGCTCTCGCGGTACGTGGTCCGCATGCCAGCGGTGGTCACCGCCACCCTCCTCCAGGAGAAGCCGCACGGCAAGACAGCGGGCAAGCGCCATTGGCGAGTCTCGGTCTCGTCGGAGATGCGCGGCCCGCTCGATGTGGAGGAGGTGCTGTTTGAGGTTCCTCGCGGCATGGATGGTCCGCAGCATGTGCTCGTCAATGCAAATCCGTTTGAGCTGGTGTGCAGTGGCAAGGGCCCGGCCGGCGAGGTGGTCGTCACCCTCTTCTTCCGGCGATGCGAGGCCGAGGACTTCCCACCGTACCCACCGGTCTCGCTCGCACACGCCCTGCCGGACAAGGTCGGCGTGACAGCCATCCGCTATCTCCTCGAGTTTGATCCGCTCACCTCGCAGTGGCAGTGCTACGACATGGGCAGCGGCGGCTCGCTCACCGTCCCGCTCTCCATCTTTGACTGACATGACACTACACATGGGAGCCGCCCTTGGCGTGACCTGCTGCTTGGTACGGCGGCAGGTCGCCGCGCTGCTCGACCCACTGGTCGCCGCCGGTGACCGGCTGGGCGGTGACCGGCTGGGCCATGACCGGCTCGGCGGTGACCGGTTCGGCGTAAGGGACCGGCTCGGCGTAGTAGACCGGAGTCGGCTCGGCGGCGGAGCCGTCGACAAAAACGACACCGGCCGGGCGGGCAACTGGCACGCCTGCCGAGCGGGCCTCGCGCTCCTGGATGATAAACGCAGCGCGAGCCTGCCAGACGTAGAGGACAGCAATGAGCTCTGCGGTGAGGAAGCATGACTCGATCAAGAACATGGCCCACTCGAGCAGCGAGTCAGCGTTGAACAGCATGTCAAGGACAGAGATGCCGGTGACAATGGCGAGGATAAAGGCCACAATGCCCCACAGCGAAATCTTGGGCTCTCTCCTCAGCAGCGCCGATTGGAAGCCAATGGCGTTAAAGGCAGTGAGGACAAAGTACGAGATTATGAGGATGATCATCATCAAAACCTTGCCCACCCGTGGCTTGGACTCCTCATCAAATGAGACCCTGCCCTCGCGCAGCAGGTAGACGCAGAGGAAGATCGTGGAGATGGTGCCACAGATCTGCATTGCCAGTGGCGACATGTTCATGTTGGCGTTATTGTCCGTGACCATAACAAGAGAGAGACGACGTTATCCGTGAGCGTGAGCAGACGTAGCCCGCCATCACATCCCCATCGTCATCACCACAGTTCATGTTGTTGCAAGCATTCGTGTCATCGTCGTCGCCGCCAGGTCGTCGCCAGGTCGTCGCCAGGTCGTCGCCAGGTCGTCGCCAGGTCGTTACCGTCATCGTCCACATTGTCGTCGCCAGGTTGTCGCCAGGTCGTCGCCAGGTCGTCGCCAGGTCGTTACCGTCATCGTCCACATTGTCGTCGCCAGGTCGTCGCCAGGTCGTCGCCAGGTCGTCGCCAGGTCGTTACCGTCATCGTCCACATTGTCGTCGCCAGGTCGTCGCCAGGTCGTCGCCAGGTCGTTACCGTCATCGTCACCGTCGTCCATGTCGCCACCCCGACCCCCCCCCGCAACCAACCCCACCCAATAGCCCCCATACCCATACCCATAAGTTCCCCTTCCCCCCCTTCCCCCCCTCCCTCCCCCCCCCCCCCCCCCCCCTTCCTCCCTCCTATGTACCATACCTGCATGGCAATGATCGACGCCTCCAGGCGGACGAGGAGGACACCAATGGTATCAATCATCTGGCGAACGGAACCATTCCGGCCACATGGTAGGTATGGGTATGGTACTCCTGAATGACTGCTATCCCCACACAGAGTCACGTGTGGGGAGGGAAGGAGGTTGTGGGGCTGTGGG
>NW_013657613.1:83698-121125 GCF_000142905.1 Thecamonas trahens ATCC 50062
GGGGAGCGTGGATGGTTTTTTTGTTGACGATGACGTCGGACGAGATGGCGTACAAGCCGCGTCGTCAAAGTCTGAGAAGTTGATACCAAAAGCAGGGTTGTTGCCTTGGATTTCAACGCCGAAGGTCCGATACGCGCCGCTCCGTCGTCATTGCAGTCCTGATACAAGATGTAAGAGGGGAGGGAACGGACTCGGGATGAGGCAGTAAAAGTCATTAGAAAGGCCTTGAATACGTGAGCCGACTCGGGAGAGTCAGGAGTGAAGATTTGGTGTCTCGCCTTGTTCCCAACCTAATCCAGCTCAGCCCGCTTCATTCTCTGAGGAGACCTAGCTCGAAGACCGCACCTAGTGCTGGGGGGGGGGGGGGGGGGGGAGAGGGTGCCTTCTGTCAACACCGTCCGTCTCCCCTTCATGCCTGTTCCCCCAATCTCAGGCAGTGGCTGGTGACACATGCCACTTGGGATGGACGAATCATGCTGCGGGAGGGAGACAGACACATCACAGACACACATACATATGTACTTATCGTACATACCCTCCCTCTGTACCTCTCTCTCTCTCTCCCTGATCAGTCACATCACATCATGCCCACGATGCAGGCAGATCGGCTCCTTGCTCATGATCCGCACACACACACATCACACACATCACACACACATCACACACACATCACACACACATCACATACATATCGTACATACCCTCCCTCTTCACCTCTCTCCCTCCCCGATCAGTCACATCACACATCATGCCCACGATGCAGTCCCAGGCCTGTGCTCTGTCCGGATCGTCGTCCGACGGGAGCAAGGGGAGCAGCAGCAGACCAGGTCACCCCCCCCCCCCCCACCACCACCACCACCACCACCACCTCGCTCCCCCCTCCCTTCCTCCCTCCCCCCCCCCCCCTCCTCCTCGACCATGGCCACCCGCATCCAGCAGGCGTCTCGGATGCTTGTGGTTGCCCTCGGCGTGGCTGCGGCTGCGGCTGCTGTGGCCTGGAAGCAACTCGGTCGTCACCCATTGTCATCGCCATTGTCTTTATCGTCTTCATCTTCATCGTCTTCATCCTCATCGTCGGCATCGTCGGCAGCATCAGCGCCATACGCCGCATTGTCTGCATTGTCACGCGCCTCGAGTCGACGGGCGGTTAGAGCCAGTCCCGGTGCTGGTCTGGGCGCTCTGGTCAAGATCGGAGGCGCCGTGCTGGCGCCCAAGACAAGCAAGGTCGATGGCTCGGTGGCTGAGGAGGAGCTGGATCCAGAGGCCATGCATGCCGCTGTGGCTGTCTTGGCAGAGGCCTGGCGTGTTCATCGCGCCAAAGGCGGCCTCGTCGTCGTCCATGGTGCCGGCTCGTACGGCCATCCCGCGGCAAAGCGCGCCGGCTTGAGATCCACCACCGCCCGTGATGACCGCAACCGCAGTCGCAACCGTGATCGTGGTGGTGGTGGTGGTGGCTCGTCTCCGAGACCGAGAGCGGCTGCGCCGGGTGTGGCGGCAACCCGGGCTTCGGTCACGCTGCTCAATGTGCTCCTTGTTCGCGCTCTGGTCGATGCCGGCATTCCGGCCGTCTCAGTCTCGCCCTTTGCGGCCCCGGACCAGACGGATCTCATTGCCGCCATGCGCAGGTGCTTGGCAGCGGGCCTTGTTCCGGTAGTCCACGGCGACGTCATCGACCTGGCCGCACCTGCTGTCCTCTCGGGCGACGTCGTCATGGAGTGGATCGCCGACGCTCTCGCCCCGCAGACCGTTGTCTTCTTCACTGACGTTGCCGGCGTTTACACCGCCGATCCCAAGTACAATGCCACTGCCACGCGCATCCCCATTGTTGACGCCACCACTTCCGACGCCGAGCTGGCCGCGCTCACCACCGCACCGCCCGACACCTCGCCCGACGTCACCGGCGGCCTGCTCACCAAGATCAAGTCGGCGCTGGCCATAGCCCGCACCCTGCCGGGCACACCCGTCGCCATCACCGCCCTGCACGACAGACCGACAGCCCTGGCCGCTGTCGGTGTGGCCCCACTCGACGCTGCAACCTTTGCCGGCACCCTCATCACATGACGAATTGGTTTAACCCTTTTACGGTACGGAATGGACAAAGTTGTCCATCGCGCAAGCCGCGCTCCGCGGCGCTCCACTGACGTCGCAACGTCCATCAATCGCGGTAAAGGGTAGAACAATGTGTTAATGGCTGCCACAACAGAAAACAGTCGGCGATGCAGAGATGGACGCCGCGATCGCTTGCCATAAAGCTTCCGGCAGGCGAGGCAGTCGCGTTGCACAGTGGCTCGCTGTGGAAAGTGGTGATGACGAGCAGCTGCTGCAGAGGTGACGACGTCGTTGAGTCTGGAGGACGAGAGCAGGTTGCCAGGAAACGGCACTCGATCGAGTCCTTCCGCGTAGCAGCAGCGATGTCGTTGCCCACGTTGCACACAAGGGCGTCGCCAGAACAAGCGTCGGGCGGCAGGCCCCACGTGTGAGCCTCGCATCGGGCGCGCCACCCACCTCAAGCCGCAGGCCAAGCAGGCGTCGCACAGCGTCGGCCGGTGACCAGAAAGTCAAGCATCATCGAGTTGTTCACTTTGAGACGCGCGACAACGCGTCCGAACGACCGTAGTGTAAGGGTTAAGATAATGGCTACGCCGCCTTCATGTGCGGCCGCGACCTCTTGCGCCAGCGACGACGCGGAGCGAGCAGTGCTGGCAGAGCAATGCCTGTGACGGCGGCAAAGATGGACGTCGCCACTTGAGTAAACCACCGGTAGTAGAGGGCGTGGTCGGCGATAGCGCGGATGGATGTCGACTCGATGACCGGCGGCGGAGCGAGCATGTAGTTGAGGTTGACGCCCGTCAGCAGCGAGCCAAAGCCGAGGACCCAGACCTGGTACATGGCCCACCAGCCAAAGCCAAACGCCATCCACGCCCCACGCCGCGGCAGGACAGGGATGATGCCGGTGACCATGAGAACCAGCGGAGCGCCAGCAATGATGATGTGCTGGACAAAGAACGAGTACAGCTCAAGCGAGCCCGGCGTGTACGTCCGCAGGTCCGGCATGAGCAAGGCCATCCACGGCGCCCACTGAACAAACAGATGCATGTTGAACAAGACCACACCAAGGCTCGATCGCGGCGCCATGAGCACAATGACAAGGACGAGCGAGAAGATGTGGCACGGCTGGAGCAGAAAGGCCAGCGATCCCTTGGCCATCTTCCACCCTACCGTCCGCACCAGGATGGCAAACAGGAGCAAGCCCGTCCCAGCACAAGCGAGACGGACAGCGCCATGCACCGGCTTCAAACGCGGACCCACAGCCTTCTTTCCGATCCGCGAGCAGCCCCAAGCCACGACAGCCAAGTAGACAGCAGAAAAAGCCACGAGCTCCACAAAATGCTGTTCCGGCGACAGAAACCACGTCCCTGCCTTTGCTGATGTGTCCGGCAAATAAGCATCCGCCGGGAGAATGTCATTCGATGCCACGGCCACCACCAATTGGCCTCCCATCGCCACACCACCCTCCAACCACTCGTTCATCACTTGAAGCAAATTCGACATTGCACGATCCCGCCACAAGCCACAGCCAACACAGAGCCAAACGAGCCAACGAGCCAAACGAGCCAAACGAGCCAACCAACCAGCCACTCACTCAGCCAGCCGCCTCTTCACACCACAACCTCAGCAAGACACGTTCCGACCACGTGGATGCTGTTGTGTGTGGTTTGTCCAGGAAACAAAAGTCAAGTATACCGCTCCCCCCTCCCCCTTCCCCCCCCCCCCCCTCCCCGCCCGCCACGCCTCGTGCCAAACTCTGCCGGTGAGTCAGCCAATGGTCGTTTAGCGCGTGCGGGAGCGGAAGCGTGCATTTTTTGGGGAGGAGGGAGGGAGGGGCCCATTTGGAATTATTTCCCCTCTAAGCATCTTGACCTCGGCTGGGCAGGGAGGGTGGGTGGTAAGGAGAAGGCGATGATGGAGCGGAGGACGTGTGGCATGATAGTAGCATTTGTGATGTGTGCGTGGGTACAACGGGAGGGCTACTGACGTATCACTTGTCATGGGCGTATGGTATTTTTCTGCAAGAAGTGGACAAATTGCGCGCTTGGCGTGCATACGATGGACGTACCATATGGACATATCAATTATGCCATGGCTCACAGAGCCGATTCTTCCGGGGATCGTCGACACTGGGCAGATAGTGGTCGAGATCCGCCGTCGACGACTGGCTAGTTCATCGCCATCACCTCTCTCTCTCATCGTGATGCTCCACGGCGCACGACAGCTGGCGAGACAGACGACAAGGTTGGCGGTAACGAGTACAAGTGCGATGGCAGGTACTATGACGGGCGGCAAGCCGATGATGGGGCTGGCGATGAGCTCTGAAAGCAAGATCGACGAGCCGGCAGCAGTGGCGTCATGGCGGAAGGAGATGATGGCCAACGACGCGGTGGTCCGCGGCCCCGAGATCCTCGCCCCCTGGCCGCTTGAGGCATACACTGCGCTTGTGGACTCCAAGATCGCAGCCAAGGTGGCATCGCCCGAGGCTGCTATTTTTGCTGCCGCCGACGACCATGCCGACGGCAGAGCTGGCCGCCAGCTCCCGCTCAACGCTCAATGGCTCTACTTCAAGAACAGTCTCCCAACTGACGCCCTCGACGACGACGGCTACGAGCGGAGCTATGCCCCGCCTCACCCCTTTAACCTCCGTATGTTTGCTGGTGGCTCAGTCGAGGCCTTTGCCCCTCTCGCCGTGGGCATGCACGTCGAGGAGCGGACCGTGGTCGAGGACGTGACCTTCAAGGCCGGCTCGGCCTTTGACATGGTCTTTGTCACTCTCAAGTCGTCCTACGTCGACGTCTCCCGCCCGCATGCAGAGTCCACAGTCCGCATCGATCGCCGCCGCTTCATGTACCGCCCGCCTGTCGAGTATCTTCTCCCGGACGCCCGCGAGCCCAATCCGGAGGCCGACGCCCTCATCGCCGACGCCCTCGTCTCCCTCGACCTCTCGTGGTCAACCGTCGACCTGTTCCGCTACTCAGCGTTGACCTACAACGGCCATCGCATCCACTATGACGCTCCCTACTGCGCCAAGGAGGGCTTCCGCGCTCCTGTCGTCCACGGTCCGCTCACCGCCTCAGCCATGCTCTCGCTCCTCCGTGGCCATCTTCCTCTGGAGGACGTCATCGCCTTTGACTATCGCCTCGTCTCGCCGCTTCTTGCCGACGACCAGATGACGCTGCTGCTGAGCACGGGCTCGAGCGACTCGCGCTACACCCTCAAGGTTCTCGACAAGGACAGCTACGTGGCCGCTGTCGGCCTCGCCACCGTCGCCAAGCCCATCTAACGACACACACACACACACACACACACGTATACAGTTTGTCTTACGGTGATGTAGCTGACAGATCAAAGTCGGCAGAGTCGAGGTCAAAGTCATCCGAACAAAACGAGGTCACCAGCCCGGTCTCGTCACCACCATCGGCGCCCAGCAGCGAGTTCTGCGTTTGCGAGGCGAGAAAGGCGTCGACGTCACGCTCCAACTCCTCGTCGCGGCCAGAGCCGTCACTATCACTATCAAACTCAAGATCCACGTCGTCTCCGCCCCCACCGCCACTGCCGGACATGTTGGACATGCTCGACATGCTCGACAGGTCTCCAAGATCTTCCAGCTCGGCAGAGAGGTTGCCGAGAGCATAGGTGCCGGATCCGGATCCGCTGTGAGCTCCAGCCTCGGGCTCGGCCTCAGCGTCAGCCTCGCTCCTGCTCATACTCTTGCTTCTGCTCCCACACTCACTGCCGTCGACGCTTCCGTGTCCACTGCTGCCACTCCTGCTCTTTGGCGGAGGTTGCACAGCTCGACGGCGGCGGGTGCGGGTGCGAGGCTGGCTGTGGGCCACGTTGTCAGTCGACTCGAAGGCAGCCAGCCTTGCGGCCGATGCCGACGACGCAGTCCTGCGTAGCTGGATTGGGTCACGGGTCGGCATGGTCGGATCCGCCGGCTGGAGCCACGGCTTGACCGACGCCATCGAGTAGTTGGACGTGAGCCGTGAGCCAAAGACCCGGCCGCTCCCCACTGACCTCGACTCCGACTCGTCGGCATCTAGCTCAACAGCCTTCGCCTTGGTCGCCATCAGTCGGTCAAACTCGTCCTGGCTCAGACCGAGCGCAGCCGCAGTAAGCGGTGGCAGCTCAAGGACGTCAAAGTTGGCCGGCTCGGCGAAGCCTCCGGACGATGCAGTCTCGCGGGCAGCGCCGAGGCGCGTCGACGCACCGGCGGCTTCGGCCACAGTGGCGGCGTCGCGGGCGCGCTGAAGGCGGCGGGCGGCCGCGGCGCGATCGGCCGCCGATGCGCCGTACGCCATCTGCAACCGGTCGCCCTTGGGCCCGGCTTGGGTCTTTGTCCGGTGCTTGCGGCGCTCGCGCCGACGCGCCTCGGCAGGCAAACCGGCGCGCCGGGTCTGCAGCTTGCGGCCGACCCGTCGCTCGACCTCGGCGGCCGCAGCCTGCGAGCGGGCAGCGAGCGAGCGCAAGCGCTGAGCAACCGACTCCACACCGGGCGTTCGCGCTGCAATCTCGGCACCAATTGAGTACGCTTTGGCGGCGTCGGCGTGGTGGCGGAGATGGTCGTGCTCGACTGCAATGTTGTTAAAAACGCCAAGGATGGTGCGGAGCATGGCGGCGTCGCCGGGCACCTGCACAATGTGCGACTCCGCCTCTTCGCCCGAGGCCACAGCCGTAAACCGCGAGAAAAACTCGCGAATGTATGGTGCAAGCAACGACTTGGCCTCTATCCCTGCCTGCAGCGCATCTTCGTGTGCGTCGAGCTTGGAGTGGCACGCGCTCATGTTGAGCAGCGTTTGCGCCACCGCAAGCTCGTCGCCGGCCTCAGACTCGAGCCGCAGCGCGGCTGCAAGCAGCCGCAACGCCGTCCGTGGCCGCTTGATCCGCCGCTGCAGGAGCGCAGCGTTGTTGAGCCACGCAGCTTCCAGCCGCGCCTCGCCAAACTTGGCCAGCGCTGCTTCGGCCGCAGCCAGTAGCACCGACGCTGTCCGTTCCACCGCACCGGCCGACGGCGGAACCATGACTGATGCCGAGCCAAACTTGCGCGCGTCGGCCAAGCTCGGCAGCAGGCCCTTGGCATCGTTAGCAGGACTCGCTGCCGCATCAAGCAGCAACGCCGCCGCCGCTGCTGTGGTGTACTCGATGAGATGATGAGCAGCACGGGTAGCATGATCCGAGCTCGCGCCGTAGCCCCTGATAGTCAACCGCAGTCGCTCGCGCAGAACTGCATAGCCATGTGGAGTATCCAGCGCCGCCAGCGATGGCGGATGATCCGCCACATCTCCCAGCTCGGCCAACCGCGCTGCGAGCTTTGCGTCGGGCCGCCGCTCTGTCTGCGACACTGTCGACGACGATGACGCCGGCCGCTCCGACCGTCCCACCAAGCCGCTGGTAGCAGATACATCTGTTGACCGAGCTGACCACTCATGCGAGCCGTCATCCGACGCATCGAGAGAGAACGAGTCGAGATGGTCATCATGATGATAAGGATCATCGACGTCGGGGTCATCACCATGATTGTCGCCATTGCCTCCATGGTGCTCTGCGCTATCTGAAGGACCATGATCACGGTCTGTCGCGAGACCAGCGTCTGTTGTCGGCGATGCGGTGACGACGACCCATCCGTCAGCACTCTCGTCATCAGTCACACCAACCGCACCGCCATCTCTGTCCGACTGCGACATGTTTGGCGCCAAGGAGGTGAGGACGGAGGGAGGGGGAAGGGGGGCGAGTTGGGGAGGATGGCGAGAGATAGAGGTAGTCTGAGGGCGAAGCAGAGAGTGTGGTAGCCTTCTTATATGCAGGGGCAAGGAGGCGGAGTGAGGTGTTGTCGGTAAGAGATTATGACTACGTGGGGGAGGGAAGGGAAGCTGACTGCGGGCAGGTGGTCGTCCTCGTTGATCACGATCGCACCCAACCAACTGTGGTGATCGATCAACCGGTTGGTGATGGGAGAAGGATGGAGAAGGGGAAAGCAACACAACGTGAAGGGCAAGGGCGACCATCTGCATACACATACAACATAGTAAACACCGCAAGGTCGGTGTGTATGGTAACGGGAAACAAAGATGCACATGTCTATCATCCTCACACCATCTTGCTATTTCACCTTGACTTGGTTTTGCCATGATCAACAAAAGGTCGTCAAGTTTGCATGCGTCCGAAACAAGGACGATCATGACAAGAGGGGGTGAGGAGCCGGGCAGAGGTGACCTGGTATAGGCAAGGGGAAGAGTACAAGCAAGAGCAAGCACTTCTCTCTAAGGAAAGAGAGAGGGTGTTACTGAGCGAGGAGGGGAGGAAAAACATGGCTGCTACCGGTAACAGAGCAGGAGCAGGAGCGAGAGCAGGAGCAGGAGCAGCGGAAGGTGGAGAGGGAGACGGGCGGCCTGTGTTGAAGCTGAAGGAGTTGACGGCGCTTGCGCGCAACTTCCGTCAAGGAGTGCGTGTGCAGGATCGGTACATCAAGAAGGAGTGCTTCCCGCAAGCCTTTGTTGGCTCTGAAGCTGTGACCTTTCTGGTGGAGGAGGCGCTAGCCGATGACCGCGACGAGGCCGTGCGGCTGGGTCAGTGCCTTGCAGACGCGGGCATCTTCTTCCACGTCGGTGGTGGGGGTTCGTTTGTGGACGGAACAGAGCTGTATCAGTTCCAGGAACATGATCTAAGGCCGGACGATGGCGATGAGGCTGTCCCGCTGGGTGGCGATGATGCTATGTATTTGGCTTCAAAGTCGGGCTTTCTCCACAAGAAGGGCAAGTCCAAGTTTACCTCGTTCAAGAAGCGATGGTTTGTCCTTGCCAATGCCTTTCTCTTCTACTACAAAAAGCGGAACGATGTCCATCCACAAGGCGACGTGCCGCTGCTGGGTGCTACGCTCTTGCGATCCAAGGCCAAGGATGAGGCCGGGATGGAGCTGACCACCGCTCACAACTCGCGCACCTTTCATATTGTGGCCGAGAACGAAGCCGAGCTTGGCGAGTGGATGTTTGCCATTGGCAAGGTCATGGCCAAACTTGCGCGATTTGACTCGTCCCCGACGCTTGCGCCGCGCCCGCCGCATCCGCCGACCGCGCTCTCGATCTTTGCCCGTGGTATGGTCGATAGCTTTGATGCGACGGCAGTGCTGAAGGCGGTGCGCGGACTGAGTTCTGTGGCCTTTGCTGAGGTTGATCTGGAGCGGGAGCACCTGCTTGTTCATCTGTCATCGCTGTTTGAGCCTGTCGAGCCTGTTCTCGCGGCCATCGAGATGTGCGGCATGTTGCCTGTTCTAGAGTAAGGAGCGAAGATTTACGAGCTTGAGCGAGATGACCGCGAGCCCGAGTTTGAGCCCGAGTTTGAGCCCGAGTTTGAGCCCGAGTTTGAGCCCGAGTTTGAGCCCGAGTTTGAGCCCGAGTTTGAGGCTGAGCCTGAGGATGAGGCGGAGCGGGAGCGGGAGCGGGAGCGCGAGACTGAGGCGTCCGAGCCGGCATCAGAGCCAGCATCCGAGCTGTTGGCAGAGCCGCTGGCTGAGCCGCTGGCAGAGCCGTGAGCAGCCGCAGAAGCCGCACTCTGCGAAGCAACTGGAGCCTCAGAGCCATGGGCAGAGGCGCTCGCAGAGGCGCTGGCTGAGCCGTGAGAAGCCGCAGAAGCCGCAGAAGCCGCACTCTGCGAAGCAACCGGAGCCTGATCAGCGCCAGCAAGCTCGGGCTCTGGCGCAGACTTGGGTGCAGGCTCGGGCGCGGTCTGAGCATCAGACTCGGACGGGTTGTGTTGAGCCGCGACCGAGGTGGATGCGGTGATGAGCCCCGAGTCGGACTCGGAGCCCGAGCGCGAACTTGATGGCGAGTGAGCGTCCTTGGTCTTGCCCTTCTTTTTCTTCTTCTTCTTCTTCTTCTTCTTCTTACCCTTGTCCTTCTTGGGCGTGGGCGCAACAAGGGCACGGGCAACGACGTCGTCGAACCAGGCCTTGCCACCGGCAGCTGAAGCCAGCTCGGCGAGCTCGGCGGTCGAGTACTCCTTGGCGCCGTACATGACGTCAACCTTGAGCTTGGCGCCATCGCGACGAAGGGTAAAGGTCTCGACGATGCCTGGGACACGCTTGCGGACTGTGACGACCAGGTGCTTCTTGGACTTCATCTTCTTGATGCCAACGCCGACGATGTAGTCGCCGGCGCGGATGCCAGCGGCGGCAGCCGGTGAGCCGGGGTGGACGTCGTGGACCCGGACTCTGTCGCCAAACTCGTTTGTTCCCTCATCCGACGACGACGAACCGCCGACATCCTTGGCCACCAATCCGAGAACGAGTGTGGAGTCGATGATTTTGGCCCGGGCAGCGGCCTGCACGTCGCTGGCGTCCTTGGCCGGCGTGGCAGGGGCCGCGGCAGCAGCCTTTGTCTCGGCCTCTGCCGGCACGACAGCAGCGTCAGACTGGACCTCTGCCTCAGCAGGTGCGGCAACAGCTTCAGGCTCGGGTGCTGGGCGCGGGTTGCGGGCGAGAAAGGCGCGCTGAATGGTACGAGCAGCAGCATCCTCCTCAGGATCAACAGTAATCTCGTCCTTCCCAGTCTTTGCCGCAAGAGCAGAAGTCGAGGCCGACGAGTCAAGGGTCAGCGGATCGGCACCATGGCTTTCATGCGGATGCGGCGTAGGCTCTGGATTGAGCGGCTCGGGGACGACATCCGAGCCATCATCTCTAGGAGCGTACTTTTCGACCAATCGCGCAAACTCACCCGCACGAGCACCTCGGAGGATATGAAAGAGACAGCCGTTCTTGTAGAACAAAAAGGTAGGCTGCGATGATCCCTTGTACTCTTCCAGCTCCTCCACCATAGCGGCATTGACTGAAATGAACTTGATTTTGTCGTTGGCCAGCTGAACAAACAAGCTCCGCATCACTCGCTCCATAGCCTCACACGGTCCGAACCACTGGCCATGGACATCAGCCACTATTTCCCCGAATCCATCTCCATCTATGAGTTCCCCCTCCCCTTCCTCCTTCCCCTCCCCCCCTCTCCTCCAGCCCAGCCCAGCCCCAACATACCCACCAGGCCGTCCATGGCCACAGCCTCGGGCCATGCCTCTGCACTCTCCACAGCCTCGCACACATTCAGCTGCCTCCGTGCCATAGCCGGTGCTTCTGACGAGACACGCAGAGAGAGAGAGAGAGGTGTGAGGTGTGGTTGTGGTTGTGGTTGTGGTTGTGGTTGTTGTCGCTGGGACTGGTGGCAGTCCGTTTCCGTCGATTCCGTCGATTCTGTCGATTCCGTCGATTCTGTCGATTCCGTCGATTCCGTCGATTCCGTCGATTCCGTCGATTCCGTCGATTCCGTCGATTCCGTCGATTTGAGCCGATCTGCCGATGCGGCCGACTTGGCCTCGTCATGATCACCACGGGGTGTGATTTGGACGGGATATGGTACCAATTCAATTCCTGGATGGCTGTGAGGGGGGGAGGAGAGAGAGAGAGAGAGAGAGAGGGAGCGCATCATGCGGTTGCGATTTGTGGTCATCATCAGCAATCCTAATACTGATTCTGATCCTGATCCTGATCCTGATCCCGATCTCGATCTCGATCCCGATCTCGATCCCGTTCCTCATCTCCATCCCCAACCCCCCCCAACCCCATCCCCATCCCCATCCCCATCCCCATCCCCATCCCTCCTCTCTCCCCCCCTTCCTGCTCGCATCAACCCGTTTCTTTTGCCGCCACTGGCGTTTCAGCCAAGGTAGCAGTCGGGGAGAGACACGGGAGGAATCTGCGGCGAGACGGCAACACTTGTCGCTGACAGCTGTGGCAACCAAGGGGCCATACAACAGAAAATGGAGCACTTTAAGCAGTCATGGAACCGGCCGTCTGAGATCTGGGCACTTCTCAAGTTCAAGTTTACCACCAAGCACGGAGCTGACCTCCCGCCGCTCTCCGACTCGCTCTCGGACCTCGAGTGGTTGCATGTCAAGCTTGTCCAGACCTCCCGTTCCTTTGCGGGCGTCATCAGGGAGATGCACTCGGAGCTCCAGCTTCCTGTACGTAGAGATTATTCCTTCTACACCACACACATACCCATATTCCAATCCATGTCATATCATGCTCCACCATCTACATCTCCCCGTCACACACTCCGTCCACCTCTCGGACGAACGAGGGGGGATCGCCCAAAATCACCGCACATTGCCGTTTGGAGGGGGGGAGGGGGGGGGGGGGGGGGGGGGGAAGGGGGGAAAAACTTTACATGATTGGGTATGTATGTGTGTATGTGTGGATGTGTGGATGTGTGTATGTGTGTGTGTGTATGTGTGTATGTGCGTGTGTCTGTACTCTCTCTCTCTCTCTCTCTTCGTCTCGCGCTCTGTCTCTCATGCTGTCTCTTGCCTGCGCTCGCTCTGTCTCTCATGCTGTCTCTTGCCTGCGCTCTGTCTCTGTCTCTCATGCTGTCTCTTGCCTGCGCTCTGTCTCTGTCTCTCATGCTGTCTCTTGCCTGCGCTCTGTCTCTCTTTCTTGATCTCGCACTTGCACTCTGTTCTGTCTCTCGTGCTGTGTCTCGCTTGCGCTCTGTCCCTCTCTCTTTGTCTCGTGGTCTGTCTCTCTGTCTTGATCTCTCTGTTTGTCTTGTGGTCTGTCTCCCACGCCGTTGCTCTCTCTCTCACTTCCACACACACGCACTCTCCACCTCGCTCTGGTCACAGATCGCTGTCTTCTACTTGGTCCTCCGTGCTCTTGATTCTGTGGAGGATGATATGGCTGTGCCTGCTGATCGCAAGGTGCCGCTCCTTCATGCCTTTTATCATCTCTTTGAGCATGGCGGCTCGGCGGATCTGCTGGACCTGTCGAACATCGGTGAGAAGCCGGAAGAGGTCGAGCTGCTCGACAACATCCATCGGCTCATCGCTGTCCACGCCTCGCTCAAGCCCGAGTATCAAGAGGTCATTGTGGAGATCTGCAAGGAGATGGGTGCGGGCATGGCAAAGTACCTGGACAAAGAGGTGGAGACCGAGGAGGAGTACAACGAGTACTGCTACTACGTGGCTGGCCTGGTCGGTGTTGGTCTCTCGGGCCTCTTTGCTGCCTCGGGACTCGAGGATCCGCGCTACGCCGACATGAAGGCCCTCTCCAACGCCTGCGGACAGGCGTTGCAGAAGACCAACATCACCCGCGACATGCAGGAGGATCTTGGGGAGGGTCGGGTCTTCTGGCCCAAGGACATTGTGCACCAGTACGTGACACGGATGGAGGACATGGTCAACCCCAAGCACCGCACCATGGCGCTGCGCTGCCTCAACCACATGGTCCTGCTCTGCGTTCAGCACGCCCCGGACACCCTCTCGTACATGGCTGGCCTGGTCACTCCCGAGGTCCTCCGTTTTGTGGCCATTCCGCAGGTCATGGCTCTCGGCACCGTCGCCATCCTGTACAACAACCCAGAGGTGCTGGAGAAGAACGTCAAGATGCGCAAGGGGCTGACCGCTCGCATCTTTATGTCCATCAACTCGTTTGCCGACGTCTGCCGCTGGTACCTTGTCTTTACCCGCCAGCTCCGCGACGCTGTCGGCTCGCCCTCCAACGAGGTCGAGACCCGCATGGTCGCTGTCCTCGACAAGGTCGAGGCTATCTGCGCCGAGCATGTCGACGACGGCTTCTCCGCCATGGACTGGGCCGTCGCCGGCGCCTGGGCCGCCTCCTCGGTCTATCTCCTGCAGAAGACGCTGCACTCGCACCTGTGAACCTCGCTACGTCGTCCCCTTCCCTCGTGTAAATCGATCCCCCACCTACGGCCTCCTCTTTGCTGTGAGCAGTGTTTAGCCCTCAAAGGCATCGTCGATGGGCGCAAACGAACGGTCGATGATGTCAAAGGCCTCAGCAATCTGCTCCTCGTTGATGATGAGCGGCGGGTTGCACATGAATGACGACCAGCGGAAGAGGGTGAAAAGCCCGTTCTCGCGGAGCTCCTTGTTAAAGGCAGCAATGGCCGGCGACGGCGGGCCGTTGTAGGTGACAAACGGCTCGCCGGCTGAGTTCTTTTGCAGGTCAACCATGCCAAAGAGGCCAACGGAGCGGGCGGCGCGGACGGCCGGATGCTTGTCGGCGAGCTCGTTCATGTGCTTCTGCATGACGGGCTCCATGGCCTTGGCGTTGGCGCCAATGCCGGTGGCGAGCGAGTGCTTGAGGGCAGCGTAGGCCGAGGCGAGGCCCACGGGGTGCGAGTTGTACGTCGTGCCGATGGAGATCGGGTGGTCCATAAAGTGCTCGGCAATGTGGTCGCGAACGGCGACGGCGCCGAGCGGGACAAAGGCGCCGTTGATGCCCTTGGCCATGGTCACAATGTCGGGCACAATCATGGGGTCCGAGTGCATAAAGCCAAACGGCTCGCCGGTCCGCCAAAAGCCGGCCATCACCTCGTCGCACACCATAAGAATGCCGTGCTCGTCGCAGATGGCGCGGACGCCCTCGAGGTAGCCTGCCGGCGGCTTGAGCACGCCGTTAGTCCCGGTCACCGACTCGAGGAAGAAGGCCATAATGTTGTGCCCGCCCTCGTACTGGATGACCTCGCGGAGGTGCGTCAGGTTGTTGGCCACAATCTCCTCCTCGGTCTTGCCAAACGAGACGTGGTAGGGGTCCGGATCAAAGACACGGATGACGTTGCCCATGGCCGGCTCGGCCGTCCACCGGCGCGGATCGCCCGTCAGCGCCATCGTCGCCGCAGACCCGCCGTGGTACGAGCGGTACCGCGCCATAACCTTGGACCGCCCGGTAAAGAGCTTGGCCATGCGGAGGGCGGCCTCGTTGGACTCGGCGCCGCCGCAGGTGTAGAAGAAGTGGTTGAGGTCGCCAGGCATGAGCTCCTGCATCAGGCGTCCGAGCTTGGCCTTGATGGGCACCGTGGTGTGGCACGGGTAGGCGTACGGCGCAGCACGCATCTGCTCCACAACAGCCTCGATGACCTCCTCGGGCACGGTGTGGCCGAGGTTTGAGCACATGGCGCCCGAGTTCCAGTCAAGATACCGCTTGCCGGCGGTATCGGTAAAGTACACGCCATCGCCCTGAGCAATCTGAATAGGATCAACAGCACCGGTGGCGCCCCATGTGACCAGATGCGACTCGCGGAGCGTCTTTGCAATCTCATCGACCGACCACTCGGCGGCGTCCATGGCAGCGGTCTTGGCGAGAATAGCCTCGGCATCGACGGTGTGCGGCTCGGTGAGAACAGACTTGGCAGGTGGCACAGGCGCTTGCGGCGTCTTGAGTCCGATCTGGTTGACAACATTTCGTCCAAGCGTCATCGAGCTGATCACAAAAGCCGCAGCTGCAGTTCCAGAAAAAGAAGCTGACGACAAAGCCAACGGCAAAGTCGCCGATGATGAGGCAACCTTGGCGCCGACAGCAGCACCGACACGGAACATGGCGAGTTGGTTCGAGTGCGGAGAGAACGAGTCAAATAAGAGAGAGAGAGAGAGAGCGGCTTCAGCTGCTTGGTACCCTCGCTTCAATTCGAGTAGAGTCTGCTGGTCCCCACTGTTCTCGCTGTTGCAAGGTTGGCTGACGGGGGGGAGTGGCGGTGAGGGAGGAAGCAGGAGGCGGACGCGTGGCTTTGGTCGTTTTGTCCATTCAAGTCGGTTTTTTGGGCGGTCATAGCTTTTTTTTTTCTTTCTTTCTTTGCTTTGGTTCGTTTGGATGGTTCGATGGCGGTTGAATGTGCTGCCTCAGGAGGTTGGAGGAGGTATTGTAGATGGCTAGTATTGATGAGACTGACCATGTGGTTGGGTGTGGAATGGTGTAGATGGAGCGAGGGTGTGCGGGGCGGGGGGTGCGTGTGTGTTTGGGATGTGCCGCGTCATGATCTGTTTAAATATTTTCATTTCGTTTCGATGCTTCGATTTAGCATAGGAGTGCGGGGGATGATGGGGGCAAGTGTGCGATGGCATGGCGGGGGTTGGGTTGGTGCGTGTATGAAGGGGGTGTGTGTAGGTGGGGGAGGTCGAGTGAGGGGGGGGAGGTGAGGGGCGAGAAAGAGGGAGAGGAGGATGCCGCATGCATTAGTGAGGAGGATATTTCTTCAATTCTTTGTGGAACTGATGTGGTCGGTGCGGGTTGTACGTTTGCTTGTTCATTTGTGCATCGGTATGAGGAGCGGGACGAGTCGACCTACACCAGCAGCGCGTCTTGGTGCTTGCCTAGAAGTGCTTGCTCAAAGTTGGCGACGAGGCCCAGGTCAAACGGATTGAAGAAGCCACCGTCGTCGTCCTTGAAAATCTCGTAGCGGTCCGAGTTGAGCCGCTCGTTGGTGGTGAGGTTGCGTGAGGTCTGGTACAGCATCTGGAAGGTGAGATGAACCATCCAGATGAGGAACGGCGTGTTCCAGACAACTGCAAGGCAGAGGAGCGGAGCGGTGTTGAGCATGGCGACGAGCGAGGTGAGCGAGGTCGGCGAGTACGGGGTGACAGAGGCGACAAGGTGGAGGAAGAGCAGCTCGGCGAGAGCAAAGAGAGCGACAAAGGCGACAAAGGCGCCCATGTTGTTCTTGCCGACGCAAACACCGAGCCAGGGACAATGGTGGTCGAATCGCTCAACGCAGACACCGCAGGTCGAGCAATGCTTTGAGCGCAGTGGCCGGATGATGAGGCAGGTCGGGCAGAGATTTGAGGGTTTCGTGCCTGCGGCGAGCATGTCACTCATGACCTCAGCCTGGGCGGCGGTGGGGACTATCCGCGGCGTCGTCCCAGGCTGCGAGTTGCGGAGCCAAAGAAAGATGCCCAGCGTGGCAAAGGAGAGAAGCCAGAAGAGGCAGAGCTCGAGCGGGGCGGCGACAAGCGCGGGCGGGACGATGTACATGACGACGGCCGGGACCGAGAGGAGGCTGGCCGCCGCAAAGATACCGATCTGTAGCGCCTCGATGTAGTGTGCAGTGAGGCGAGCATTGGAGACCTCGCCGTCGCCGTCGGGCGTGCTGAGCGCGAGCCACGAGTGCTTGTTGGCGTACCGAACAATGCCGGTAAAGACCTTGAAGCCAAAGGAGACGAGGACGAGGATGGTGAAGAGCGCAAAGAGCGGGTGCATGACTGCAGCTACGCCGGCACACGCTGCCACCATCACGCACGCCAGGGTGCTCACAACCCGTTCTGACGATGTGGCCAGTGGCCGGCCACACGCGTTCACACCGACCTTCGAGACCGAGAGCCTCGGCGGGACGAGGGCTTGCTCGACAAAACCTCCGTGCTCGCGCAGCGGGGTGATCTTGCCGCCTGCGGCCGTGGCAAAGCGCTCGGCAGCCTCGAGGAGCGAGACGACCTTGGGCGCGCCGACGGCACGGGCCCAACCAATCGGGGTCTCGCCGTCGGAGCAGTGGGCGGCTAGGACGGAAGCGAGGGCGTCGGGCGAGGTCGCGAGGGCCGAGACCAGAAGCTCGGCCGGCCGCTCGTGCTTCATGGCTGCTGCCCAGTGCAGAGCAGTCATCCCATCAGCTCTGCACGGCACATCGATCCGAGCTCCGGCGCGCAGCATGAGCGCCACCATGGCGGACGACCCTTCGTACGCCGCACGCATTAGCGGGGTGTGCCCCTGCTCATCGCGGACTTCGCAGTCTGCGCCTGCATCCAGGAGCACCATAGCCGGAAAGACACAGCTGGCGGCCACGGCAGCGTGAAGAGCAGTAACTCCGTGGCCATCAGCTCCGTTGACATCCGCGCCAAGCGCAAGAACCCAGCGCGTTGCGCGGACCGATCCGGAGAGCGCCGCCACTGTCAGCAGCGGCGGCGAGAAAGCGCCTGGAGTCGTCAAGCAAGGAAGAGCGCCAGTCTCCATCACAGCCTCAGCCATGGCAACACTCGGTCTTCCCAACGCCGCATGAAGCAGCGATCTGCCGATGCGAGGCCCAAACGCAAGTTGCTCTGTCTCTGCCTTTGCCATCAGCGCCCGTGCCTCTGCCAGCGATCCATGAGCCACCGCCTTGACGAGTTGTGGAGCCGGATGCGAGTGTCCATGCTACTACCAGCACCAGTTTGGCCAGTCCCAGCAGCAGCTCGATCAGTCCCAGCAGCAGCTCGATCAGTCCCAGCAGCAGCTCGATCAGTCCCAGCAGCAGCTCGATCAGCCCCAGCAGCAGCTCGACCACCATCACCATCCCTACAACCATCACCATTCCCACAGCCATCACCATCTCCACAGCCATCATCGTGATCCACTTGCCTATCTCTTCTCCCAGCACCCGTCAGAGCAAGCGCCGTCGACTCGAGCGGTAGCGTCTCGCCCTGTGCAGCACGAAGACTCGGTCCTGCGAGACTCGCCCATACGCCTTCCAGGTCCGAAGCGGTCATGGAGGTGGGGAGGGGAGGGTATGAAGATGTGGTGTGTGGTGATGTGTGTGTGCGTGGTGATGTGTGTGTATGTGTGTGTGTGTATGGGCAGTGAGTGCGGGTGGCGGATGTGGGTGGCGGTGTTTGAGAGGGTTTGGGCCTGCGGATGTGTGTTTTCTGAATTGTGTATGGTACGGACGGATTGTGTGCAGATCATACGGATTGTGCGCAGATCATACGGATTGTGTGCAGATCATACGGATTGTGCGCAGATCATACGGATTGTGCGCAGATCATACGGATTGTGCGCAGATCATACGGATTGTGTGCAGATCATACGGATTGTGTGCAGATCATACGGATTGTGCGCAGATCATACGGATTGTGCGCAGATCATACGGATTGTGTGCAGATCATACGGATTGTGCGCAGATCATACGGATTGTGTGCAGATCATACGGATTGTGCGCAGATCATACGGATTGTGCGCAGATCATACGGATTGTGTGCAGATCATACGGATTGTGTGCAGATCATACGGATTGTGCGCAGATCATACGGATTGTGCGCAGATCATACGGATTGTGCGCAGATCATAACGATGGATGATGGGATCGACATGGCTTTGGGTATGTGTTGGAAGTATGTGTATTTCTGATGTTGGGGTTACGGCGGCGGAGAGGCGGGTGGGGTTACCCATCGCATCCCATCGCATCCCTCTCCCCTTGCCATCTCCACACTGTCATCATCGAACTGATAAAAGGCATGTCGACCACGAAATGGGCCAAACATGTCCCTCCTTCCCCACCGCAGCGTTATCACCACCACCATGAGTCAATGTCATGATCATGATCACCGCCACGATCGATCACCCCCATGATCGATCACCCCCCCTCCGCCCACCCCGCCCTCGCCCACACCCCACTCACCATCATGTCATCGTCTGCAAGCCCGATGTGTGTGGCCGCAGGAGAGTCTGTCTGTGTGAGCATGGGCGTGGGTACGTATGGAGAGCATGTGTGGGTGAGTGTGGGGAGTGTGGGGTGGCGGAGGGGGGGGGAAGGTGCCGAAGAAGGTCGCAGTTTTGGCGCGAGCACGACTCACACATTCACACACGTATGGGCGTGGGTCGGGGGGGGGGTCCGGGGGGGGGTCCGGGGGGGGGGATGGCTGGTATGGGTATGGGTGGGAGATAGTGGAGGCGCTGCTGTTCCCCGAAGTGAGTGAGTACATCGACGACATCAAGGCGGCTGTGGCAGCCTTTCTCGGCTTCTTCACCCCATACGAGCTAGCTGTGGCAGCCAGTATTCGACCGGTGGCGGTGGCTGAGGACAAGGCCATGGCTATCGAGTCCAACGAGGGCTTGCTGGCGTACATGAGAGCCAATGTGAAGCGGTTGGACATCGAAGTGGCATACTCGCCAGCAGATGCAAGGGCTGACCCCGAGGTCATGGTCAAGATCGCACGTCCAGGGATCGGCGCGGGCGAGGTCTATCCGTTGGAGATTGTGGCCTACAAGCTGAGCCACGATGGTGTGGCTGAAGAGATGGACGATGCTGGCGAGTTTGCCTCGGCCTCGCACTGGGTTCTCCCAGCGGTGGAGTTTGATGGCGTGTGGGAGTCGCTCGTCTATGACTCGGCCATCAAGGCAAATCTGGTGCGGTACGTCCAGGTGGCGATGCAGCTCTCGGACGCCGGTGTCGACACCAATTTGGTGGCCTTTAACCGGGTGGTGCTTCTGCATGGCCCGCCGGGAACCGGCAAGACCTCGCTGTGCAAGGCGCTTGCCCACAAGCTTGCCATCCGGCTCTCGTCGCGGTACGCCCACGGGCAGCTGATCGAGATCAACGCGCACTCGCTCTTCTCCAAGTGGTTCTCCGAGTCGGGCAAGCTCGTCACCAGGCTCTTCTCCATGATTCGCGAGCTGGTCGCCGACTCGGACACCTTTGTCGTCGTTCTCATCGACGAGGTCGAGTCCCTGACCGCGGCGCGGACGTCGGCGCTGGCCGGGACTGAGCCGTCTGACTCGATCCGGGTCGTCAACGCCCTGCTCACCCAGATCGACCTCATCAAGGCATACCCGAACGTCGCCATTCTCACGACGTCTAACATCACTGGGGCCATCGACCTCGCCTTTGTCGACCGGGCGGACATTAAGCAGTTCATCGGCCTGCCTTCGCGCTCGGCGCGCTACGGCATCCTCGCGTCGTCGGTGACCGATCTCATGCGAGCCGGCGTTGTCCAAGCGCCGACCGCTGGGCCGACAGGCTGCATCTCTGGTGCCGGTCCATTCTTCTTTGCCTACGACGAGCTGATGGCTGCTGAGGCCTCGGACGCGCTGGCGGTCTCGCTCGCCCTCCTCGACGTGGCCGATGCTGCCCAGGGCCTCTCGGGCCGCTCGCTGCGCAAGCTCCCGGTCGCCGCCCTCGTCGCCGTCTCATCGGCCACCCAGCTCAACGTCGCCGCTGACATCTTCCTCGCAGGCCTTCTCGCGGCCGCCGAGGCCGAGATGGCCTCTCGCGCTGCCCTCGACGCGCCGCCCGACACCGCCGCCCACGGCGCTGATGACATTCCGCGCGCCCGGGCCTGACGCCCCCAGGCGTGCTTAGCTCAGACCTGAACTGCCCGAGCCTGATGCGCACGTAGCCTTCTCCCTCTCCCGCCCTTCCACAGCCTGGGGACAAGGAGGGCGAGAACGGTTGCGCTGACGCGAGCATTGATTGTGGGGAGAGTTAACGATTATGTCAAAGAGACCATTGATTACGACGAGTCTACGATTACTCGGACGAGACCATTGATTAAACTCACCGCTCTCATCCCCCCCTCTCCCCCCCCCTCCTCCCCCCCCCGTACCCGCACCCCTCTCATCCCCCTTCATGCTCAGAATATCTCGTGGGAGCCTCGGCCGCCTCGCTAGCGGACGTCTCGCTATGGTCGCGCGGCCTGGAGCAGCTGGCGGCAGCGAGAGTGAGTCGCAAGCAGAGTCATCGCCTCGGGCGGCAGCCATAATGGGGCCGACTGGGCCGACTGGGCCGACTGGGCCGACTGGGGCGATGGGCGCAATGGGCGCGATGGGCACTGTGGCGATGCGACGATGGATGTCGGACATGGTCCCGCTGCCGCCGGGAGTGGTCGATGGCGTGGCTGAGGACAAGGGCCGTCTGCTGGCGGCGAGCTCGGCGTGGGATGCTGGTGCGACGCTGCTGGTGGAAGAGCCCTTTGTCTGGGTCCCCAACCCGAGCGCTCTCAACTCGCTCTGCACACACTGCTTGGCCGATCTGGAGCCGGCGGCCTCGTTTGGCTGCCCTTCGTGCGACCGGCCCATCTTCTGCTCGGGATCGTGTCACGCCATGGCTGCCTCGGGCTACCACGGCCTCGAGTGCGAGGCCTGGGGCCTTTATGAGCGCGATGAGGCTGCGCCGGACGCCTCGCCGCCGCTTTATCGCACGCTGCGGCACTCACGTCACACGCTTCTTGCTGCACGGTACGTCTCGATGCTGATGTCCCATCTCAAGCGCGGCGACATGGACGAGGTCTCCACCCTCAACACCCAGATCGGAGAGCTCATGGGTCGTGGCATCTCGTTTGCCGATGATCCTGCGCTCCTCGCCGCCCACAAGGGCCTGGCCAAGACCGTTCTCGCCGAAGGCGACAACGCTACAGCCTTTGACGCCAAGTGGTTCGACGTGCTCATGGGCAAGTTCCAGCTCAACTCGTTCAAGATCGAGGTCCCGGCGCCCGATGGCGGCTGGCGCGACCTGGGTGTCGGCCTCTACCGCCACGCCTCCAAGATCAATCACTCTTGCGAGCCGAATGTCCAGGTCCAGTTTGGCGCAAACGCTCGCAAGCCGGCCAAGCTCACACTTGTGGCGCTCGCAGACATTGCTCCGGGCGACGAGCTGTGCATCGCCTACTGTGACCCGGACGAGACCATCTCGCAGCGTGATCACTATCTGGCCACAGCCTACGGCTTTGACTGTGGCTGCGCCAAGTGTCTTCGCGAGCGGAGCAAGGCGTAAACCGGGGATCAGACTGCTGTTGCTATCTTCCCACAACCGCGAGGAGTTTACAGCCGCAACTTACTTGGGCAGCGAGTACATGCCGTCAGCAAAGGCGAGCTCCTCCTTGCGGACGAGCGTATTGAGGAACGAGATGAGCTCGTTGAGCGAAGCGGTGTAGCCCGAGTTGGCCACAAACATCTTGAGCATGTTGTGGATGCGCTCGGCGGGCAGTGCGCCGAGGTTGCCGAGCATACCGTTGACGTACGACTGGTAGACCCGCATCTCCTCAGCCTTTTGGTCCTCGAGCGAGGCGACGCCCGAGTCGGCGTCCATGCCGCCGGCGCCGCCGGCCGACGAGCTCGGTGCGTCGCCCAGGACCGAGACCGAGGCGTAGCACTCGTCGCCAGCGTCGACAACGACCGAGGCGGCGAGCCAGTAGACCATCTGCTTGCGCAGGAGCGCGACGTCGATGCCGACAACCTTGGCCAGCGCCCGTGCCGGCCAGGTGACGGTGCCGTCAACGGCGATGCTGGCGCCACCGACGGCTGCAGCCGTCTTGGCGTCAAAGTACGAGATGATGGTGGCCAGCAGCGGCGAGACCGTCACCTCGAGCTCGGTGTCGTCAAACTCGAGCGTCAAGCTGACCGAGCCGAGGTTGGGCAGGAAGCTCAGCGTCCGCGGCGTCTTGAGCGAGTGGAACGCCTTGGCGTACGTCTCCATCTGCGCTGCCATGGCCGGTGGGAGCTGGAAGTTGACTTCCTTGAGCGGCGGCCAGAAGAGGCGAGAGATGACAGTGCCTGAAACCACGAGCTCGTTGTCGCCGCCGCCCTCGTGGGAGTGGACGTACGCGTTGATCCGCTTCGAGTCGGCGAGATCCTTGAGCATGACCTCGGCCGGCTGCATCGAGCTCTCGCCGAACCGCAGCTTGAGGAGCTCAGAGTTGCGGACCTGATCGTCGGTGTTGTAGTCGGTGATGGCGAGGAGCTTGGAGGCAAGCAGAACCTTGTACTCGGAGACAAACAGCTCCTGTGAGCCGTAGATGTTGACCAGCA
This sequence comes from Thecamonas trahens ATCC 50062, assembly GCF_000142905.1. Classification (NCBI taxonomy): domain Eukaryota; order Apusomonadida; family Apusomonadidae; genus Thecamonas; species Thecamonas trahens. The sequence continues at coordinate 107,067 of NW_013657613.1, forward strand.
TGGCCAAGATGTCGGTCCGCGCCGCGGGCGCCGTAGTCGTCGCGCTCAACGCGCCCGACTCGAGCGGTGCCGGCGTCCAGTTGTCGTAGTCCTCATTTGCTGCGCCACCGCCGCGTCCGCCGCCGACACCGCTGCCGGTCGGGCCCGACGCGGAGACCAATTCGCCGCCGAGGAGCGAGGTTGGTGACGGGTCGGTGAGCGAGGTGACCACGCACCGGATGGTGTCCTCGCGGTTCTTGAGATAGTTGCGGATGCCGTGCGAGACCGAATCGAGCATGACACCCGACGGGTCCAGCCGAGTCAGCACTTTGATCGACGACACGTACTGCCCCAAGATGTCGACCGTGTTGGCGCCAAGATGCAGCAGACGCTTGTCAAACGCCGCAGAGAGCACGTCAACCAGCCGCTCGTGCTGCCATGTCCGCGCCAGTGCCCGCCGCAGGTCCTCGACTGCCGGCGCTGAGTCGGGAAAGTCTACAATAATGTCAAAGAGCTCGCGGATGCGGAGCTCTCCAAAGGCCTCATACATATGAAACCATAGCCGCTCACGGAGATGCGCCACCGTGGCATTCCCGCAGCCCTTGACAACAGCCTCAACGGCTACGGCCACATCAGCCTCCATCCACCGAATGAGCTCATCGAGCCACGCCTCTTCGAACTCTCCCTTGGCCTGCGAGAGGATGTGCGCCTCGACAACCCGGTACAGCAACTGGGTCACCACTGACACCGACGCCTGTGCAAGGCCCAGCACCGACAGCTGGTGCATGAGCTGGGTGAGACTATCGAGGCCAAGAACTGCCGAGCCTGCACTTGTGGCCGCCTCATCCTCATCGTCATTCTCCGCGTCGTCGTCCTCATCGTCATACTCCTCATCGTCGTCGTCGCGGCACACCACGCTGAGCCCAAAGACGAGCAGTGCCTCCTTGTACACCACCGCCATGACTTCTTCAAACAGTGTGTGTGGCAGTGCAACCTGAAGAGCAGCTTGGAGGCCCGCGAGCGCAGCGGTTTGCCTCGACTCAGCTGCCTCGGGCGTGATGCCCAGCGCGGCGGCCAGCGTGTCGAGCGCCGTTGCCACGGCTTCAAACAGGCCCACGATCTTGCCAGTGGCCTCGATAACGCTCCCAACAACAACGCCCGCCTCGTCATCACATCCGCGCTTGGCCTCTAGCACTTCTAGCAAGCCGCTCCATACGTCTCGCGCTCGCTGTGGCGGCAGGGCTTCATCTGCAATTGCGCGCGCGTACGCCGAGAACAGCGCCTCGGCCTCAGCGCCTGTCCCGACAGTCCCAGCCGCCTCCAGGGCCATCTCTGTGTGCCATACGTATGTGAGTGAATGTGGAGTCTACGGCCGATCTGTGCCCCAAGCGCAGACCAGTCTATGTCCTAGCTAGCTCAGCTCAGCCTAGCACAGCGCAGTGCAGCCACAAGCCGACCAGTTGATGTCCGGATCAGCTCAGCCGAGGTCACCGCAGTGCAGCTACGATCCGACCAGTTGATGTCCGGATCAGCTCAGCCGAGGTCACCGCAGTGCAGCTACGAGCCGACCAGTTGATGTCCGGATCAGCTCAGCCGAGGTCACCGCAGTGCAGCTACGAGCCGACCAGTTGATGTCTGGATCAGCTCAGCCGAGGTCACCGCAGTGCAGCTACGAGCCGACCAGTTGATGTCCGGATCAGCTCAGTCTCACCCAGCCCAGCCACGACCAGCCTCAGATCAACCCATGTTCGACCAGCCTCAGATCAACCCATGTTCGACCAGCCTCGCCCAGCCCAGCCATCCCAGGCCATTCCAGACTCCCTCCCTTCCTCCCCCCCCCCTTCCCCCCCTTCCCCCCCCCTCCCCCCTTCCCCCTCCTCCCTTGTCACGTACCGAGTGGCAGGGTGGGGTCCTGGGCATGGCGGTAGAGGACGGACCATGCCTCGGTGGGTGGTGCACACCCCGGTGGTACCGTCCGCAGAGCAAACATGGTGGTGGTGGTGGTGGTGGTGGTGGTGGTGGTGGTGGTGGTGGTGGTGGTGGTGGTGGTGGTGGTGAAGTGGGTGGCCTTGTCCTTGCCCTGCCCTTAGGTCGGTGGCGCCGTGGTTGGCGCCAACTCACTCGCTACTGGCACTCACTGGCATCTTCAAATTGCTGGTGGTCGGGAGCGAATGGTGAGAGGGATGATGAGGAGAACATGCACAGTGTGTGTAGAGGGATTTAAAAAAAAGGACCAAGATCGGCTGTTTCTGGGTGTTGATGGTCTTCTCTACAAGTCGTCCTTGGCAGCCTTGGCGGCCTTGGCGGCCTTGGCGGCTTCGACTTGAGCCTTGAGCTCAACGATGTGGTCCGAGATCATGCGGAGGTTGTGGGAGAGGACTCGCTTCTCGCCCATGGCGACGATACGGGCCATGCGGAGCCGGATGGAGAGAGCGGCGACGTCATCGTCAGACATGGCCTCGTCGTCAGCCAGGGTGGTGGGGAACCTGGCGAGGAGGCCGGCAAGGAGCTTGGCGGCAGCCTTGTGGGCCCGGAGCTCGGTGACGGCGTCCAGCGGGTCGTAGAACGAAATGCTGTTGGCCACGCTCGGCGCGTCGTTGTAGGCAGTGAGGAGCGTCGAGGGGAGCTTGGCGATGCGGAAAAAGGCGATGAGGTCAGGATGGATCTCGTCCTGGAGATCAAGCTCGATGGCATCCTTGGCGCGGAAGCGCGCGTTCTTGAGCACCACGCTCCGCTCCACAAACCGAGGGTCCGACTCGGCAAGCTCGACGTCGACGGTGACCCTCGGTGAAGGATGGTTGACAAAGACCACGTTGTGGCGATAGAGCATGTCGGTGTTCGACGCCATGCCGGCCGGCTTCTGCAGGACATCACCGGCGGCGGTCGGGACCGACGACATGATGCGGACCCGTCCGTTGACCACGGTCGTGTATGCCTGGCCAGTGTAGTTGTGCGAGATGAGGTCAAGAAGCGGAACAATGGCCACCTCCTTGCCGCGGTTCTTGCCGTCCTTGTCGGTGTCAAGATGGAGCTTGACCGACCGCGCCCATACCGTCGCCCACGCCCACGCCACGTTGCGCTTGGTGAATACGTGCGGCGGGAAGAGGTGCGGCTCGACCTGGGTCAGCGGCTTGACCACCGTGGTGTACAGCCTCTTCACATCGGCCAGATCCATCTCGTGGAACTTGGCAATGCGCGTTCCGGCCAGTGCCGCCAGCTCCTCGTCGGTCCAGAACAGCGTCGTGTCGAGCTGCCGCGGGAGCAGCTGGATGTACGGCGCAAACTCGGACGACGGCCCGGCCAGAAACGTCTCAAACACCAGATGCAGAATGAGCGCCGTCCGCGAGTCAATCGAACGCGCCGCATCTGTCGAGAGAAACTTGCCCAGTGCCGACCGCAGCGCCGACTTGTGCGACATGATCTTGGACGCCGGAATGACCGCCGTGATCTCGCTCATCGATGAGCTCTCTCCGCCGTTAGAGGCGCCATCCTTCGGCCGCGAGGCTTGGACAGCCACCTTGGACGGGCAACTGGGACAGAGGCTCAGAACCAGCCGCCACTTGCTCCGACTGACGCCCGAGGGACGAAGCCAAGTCATAAAGTCCTCGAGCAGCTCCACAGTCGGGGTCTCCTTCTCTGCCGTCAGCGCCTTGAGGCTACTGGCCAGCATCTCCGAGTGCTGCAACGGACCCCACATGATATCACTCCGAACACCACGTGGAGCCTCATCTTCCAAATCATAATGATGATCATCACCATTGTCCGACACCTTGCTCTCCGACTGACTCGTCGTCTTGCTCTCCGCAGACGCCAGCACCACAGCAAAGGCAGCCACCACGGCTACAACCAGCACGGCCACACGCATCACATTCACATATCCTCTTCCACTTCCAGACACCATTCTGAGGTACTCTTCTGTTCAGAGTGAAATACCCTCTACCTCCCCCTCCCCCCCCCCCCCCCTCCCCCTCGCTCAACCTCCGCGCAACTCTCGCCTGTCCCTCGCAATGGTCGCCGAGGTAAGCGGTTTTGCCCGAATTTTCTATTTCACGTGTTTCTTCATGAATCCTCCCCCAGCTAAACCAACTATCTATCTAGCCAAGACCGATGGCTTATAGCCATGAAAAAAGGCCTCTGTCAATGTGGTTATACGGTCCTCTTACTGTATGGCCTACGTATGAGTCGATTGGAGAGAGTGATGCCTGGTGATTGGCGGGCTGGCTGGCTCGATCGCGCGCGCGCACACACACACACATACACTCGCTCACGCTCTCGTTGATCTGCGTCGTGTGGAGCAAAGTCAGCACCATAACATGGACATCAGACATGATGCTCGGATGAAGATAATGCTCTGATGGCGATTGCGCTTGTCCTTCCCCCCGGCACGCTTGAGTTCGATCTGCAGATGGAACTGCCCTGGACCTGGTCGTCGTCGCGGGCTCACGATAAGATGTTGATATCATCACGAAAGCGGTATCATCCACATTGAACAAGAATCTGACCCCCTCTGAGCGCTCCGAGTCGCAGTGATGTCGGAGCGGTCATAATCTGGGCAGAACCTGGCTCCCGATTCCCGACGATGATGATGACGATGAAGACCATGATGACGATGAAGACCATGCTGCTGCTGCTGCTGCTGCTGCTGCTGCTGATGATGATGATGGTGATGATCAGGCAGCCTGCGCATACTTAGTCTCCTATCCCCATCACGCACCTGGCCATCATGGCGAGTCTGAATCCAAACTTGGCGCGCAGCGCCAAGGCGTGCTTCCCGCCCCACCCGCACCCATCACCTCCAAGCATCAGCTACGGCCACTCCACCCCCACGTGCAACCCCCACCCAGACAAACCACACCGAATACATCTTTTCTATATACTCACCGAGTTTCAATGGCGTCAAGGCCATACTCGCCCATTGCGAGCCCAAGACCTGTGACGCCCACCTCTGACCTTGCTGCGGCTTCGATCATGTCGAAGAGTGATGATATGATGATGAGCAAGCATGGCCATGAGGCTGACCAAGATCATCATCATGATCACGACAACAATCATGACAAAGGTCTTGATCAAGATGGCCACGACTCGGTGCCTGGGACGAACGACGCCAGCCGACGGCCCCAAGCTCAGCCAGCTTCCCGCCCTTTTGCAGCCTCGGACGGCTTGCTGCGAACGCCACCACCAGCCATGCGCAAGGGCTTTGCGAGGGACGGGGACTCGGACGAGATGCTTGCGGACGAGCCGTCACCAAGGACCTTTGTGCCGTCGCCCACGCCTCCGCCCACCTCACCGGCCGCTCCATCGCCTGTTCCTGGTGGCGAGAGCAGCTCGAGTGCTGACGAGCCTGATGGAAGCGAGCGCCAGCGGAAGCGCTCGATTCTGGCGCAGCTCAACTCCAAGGAGGCCCAGGATCGCCGCCAGCGAAGCAAGGCTGCGGTTGCATCGAGCCTAGTTCTTGACTCGGTTGTCCGGGTCTCCAACACGGGTCACTTTGGCGTCATTCGTTTTGTGGGTGAGACCAAGTTTGCGCCGGGCCTTTGGGTCGGCCTCGAGATGGAGGAGCCTGTCGGCAAGCACGACGGTCTCCGAGATGGCGTGCGGTACTTTCAGGCCCGATACAAGCACGCGCTCTTTGTGCGGCCGTCGCGGGTCAAGGTCATTCTCCGCCCGCACGTAAGCGCGTCTGTTGCATCGCCACCGCGTCCGTCGACTGCCCCAGCAGTCTCGGCGCCGCGGTCGTCGACAAGCGTGCCGGCAACAACCGCGACTTCGACTCACTTTTCGCGCCGCTCGCGGTCCGAGCTCGACCGCTCGCGCGCGTACCGCGATCGCGACATGCTCGCCAAGCTCAGCGTTGGCACCCGCGTCACACTCCGCGATCGTAGTGTGCCGGGCACAGTCGCTTACATCGGCCGAATCGACCGCCCGGCCCACACCTCCCGCCCTGCCACTGCCAGCCGCAGTCAAAAGGAGGTCAGCGACGTCTTTGTTGGCGTTGCGCTCGACGTCGCCGCCGGCAAGAACGATGGCTCAGTCAAAGGCACCCGGTTCTTCACCTGCAAGCCACAACACGGGGTCTTTGTCCGCCCCTCGGCCCTTGCCCTACTCAAGGTCAAACTCAAGCCGCAGGCTGTCGCCGGTGCAACGCCAGAGTCTACCGGCGCCTCAGCTCCACCACCGGCACTTTCGCTGCCGGTCAAGCCGACGCCGCGCCCGGCCCGCCACCAGCGGTCATTACAGGGCCATCGGGCTCGCTCTCACCGTCGACAGCGTCGGGGCCATCGACGCCGACCTCGCCCGAGGACGCGAACCGGTCGTTTTCGTTCTCAGGCTACGACGAGTGCCTCTCAGGCCCATTGGCCGAGCCATCGGACGGCCTCTTGCCGAAGCGCAAGTCACCGGGGCGGCGGCGGCTCGGCAGTTCGCCGTCAATAGCCAAGACGGGAGCGGGCGCGGGCGCAAACGCAAGCAAGAAGCCGCGGGCGTCGCGGACGCTCGGCTTTCGGCTCGGCGCTACTGAGCCGCCGGCGCGAGCTTTAGATCCGGATACCACTCCAGCGCCTGCCCGCGATTACACCTGGAACGAGCGGTTTCAGGAAGTGGTTCACCTGCCAGCACTCACGCCTGCGCAGGCCGAGGTCAAGGCGCAGGCCATCGCGCAGCTGTCGCAGGAGCTGGTGGCAGCGGCGACGCCGGTCGTCAAGACCATTGTCAACGAGCTCCACATTCCGTTCCCGGACAAGACTATCAAGCCGGTGACGCAGAGCGTGGGCGGAATGGCCGGTGGCGACAAGTACATTCGCGATGGCCTGTTCTTCAAGCTCGCTCGCGACGTGACCGGAGCGTACGGCGGGGATGAGAACGCGGCACACGCGGCGCACCACGAAATGGATGCGCTTGCGGCACTGCTCAAGGCCAACATTCCGGGCCTACACTTTCCGCTCACGGCAGTCATTTCGTACTGCGGGCACACGGTGTCGGTCGCATCGCTGCTCCCGATCGATGCCAGCACACTGGTGTACGGGTCTGCTGACGGCGGAGCGACGCTTGTCAAGTCGAACCACGATATGGATGCGATGATGCAGCTTGCAGGCTCGGCGCTTAACCTCAAGGGCCACGTGGTGAGCGGCTCGCGGAGTGTGGCGGCCGGCTCGCGGCGGAGCGACGCCTTTGTGTTTCACGGTCCAGCCGACATGGAAGGCCATCTCGGGCACGATGGACGGTTCTATGTGGTCGACATGGCCCGTTTGTTTCCGCCCGAAGCACCGGCGAGTGACGCGCCCAAGGGCACCATCTTGTACCGACTGCTGCGGCCCGAGGCTGTGGCGGCGGCGCCGACGCCGCTGTCGTCGGACGCGTTCTCGCGGATGGGCCGCCACAATCACCATCTGCACAACACCGAGGTGGCTCATGCCACGGCGGCACTCTACACGCACACCATTCCCGTGCTGGCTAGGGAGCTCCTGGCGGCCGAGTCGGAGCACGCACTGTCGGCAACGGCGCTCGCCAGTTCAAGTCTCGGCTTTTTTGCGTCGCGCGGGCTCTCGACCCGGCACCTCGGCGCGTTGCGATCGCACGTGCCTGCAGCTTCCGACGGCGTGGCTGCACACTTGCGCGAGTGGTTGACGACGTACATGGTGGCGCACACGTTTGGGGCGCAGTTGTCTGCGTCGTTGCGGCGGACGCTGCGCAAGCGGCGCAACCGGATCTCGCGCAAGACGCTTGTGGTACAGCATTTCAACGCGCTGCTCGCGTGGCAGGTGACGGATCCATTTGGCATTGTGGCCTCGATGGGCAAGACCCGTCTGGCCAAGCCTGGGCGGCGGTGTCCGCTGGGCGGCTTTTGGTGTGGCGCGCTGTTTCGCGGCATTGAGAAGCGGTTTGTGGGCTTTCCGGACGTCCATGACGGAGCCGTGCCCAAGGCTGCGGCTGTGCCTGTGGCGTCGACGCTGACGGCCTGTCCGCGGTGCGCATGGCTACGCGGAGCGGTTGATCGTGAGCTGGTGTTCAAGATGGCGTGTGCGACGACAGGCGTTCGATTCGAGGTGACCTCGTCGTACCTTGCGCCCGAGACGATGGCGCCGCTAAGCGTGGAGCAGCTTGCAGGCGTAGGGGTGGTCTCGCGGCACCTGGAGGTACTCCCGCTTGTTCATGCCTCGACCGAGCTTGACACAGTGTATGCGAGCGAGCTTGCACGGCTGGCGCGACTGGCGGACGAGGCTGGCGCGCGGGGTCTTGATGGCGCGCAGGTGAGCGGAGGCGGGTTCTTGATCCCGCAGCTGCAAGTGGCTGTGGACGCGACGGTGCCAGGGCGAGCGGTCAAGGTGGTGCGGGCCATGGTGCGGGTCCATCTCAATGTGGCAGAGCTTGCCGCAGCGTCAGGCGAGGAGGCGCAGGCGGTGTCGGCGTTCCGGGCTGGGCTTCATCTGGCGGGCCTGGTGTGGGGAACTGGTGATCTGGCACATCTCTATGCATGGCAGCAGTACGCAGATGTGGTGTCTCGGATGGACGGTGGCGGGCTTCAAGTGGCTCGGGTCACGTACGAGTGGCTACTTGCACAGCTGCCTGGAGCGCCGGGCCCGCCGCCGACGGCGCAGGCAGTGCCGCTGTATGTAGATGTGCAGAACAATCTGGGCAATGTGTTGATGGCGTTGGGTGACGAGGCAGGAGCTGTGGAGGCGTACTCGGCGGCGGTTGCGCTGCGGGAAGCGGATGGTATGCGTGCTGAGGCGCTGGTCAACGTCCTCAATAACCTAGCGCTGGCTCACTCGAGCAGCGAGCCGGACAAGGCGCTGGCGCTCTTCCAGCGAACACTCAAGCTGCTTGACGGCGGGTTGGTGATGGACAAGGCAGCGCGTGCGATGGTGCTGAACAACATGGCGGTGCTTGTGGAGCGGTCGCTGGTGGACGTAGCAGGTGGAGGCGGCGGGCTACTAGCGCCTGCGCGGCGGATGAGTCAGGTGAGCGGGGCAGAGGCGCGGGTGCTGGCGATGTACTCACGGGCGCACGCGCTCAAGGCGAAGAGCCTGCCGGCAGATGATGAGCGGCTGGCGTCGACGGCGTTCAATCTGGGGCGGCTTGCGGTGGTGCTGGGGTGCTACGGCGAGGCGCTGCCGTATCTGACGCCGCTGGCGGCATCGGGTTCGACCGAGGCTGGGGTGCTTGTGGCGCGTGCGCACATCGGACTGGGTGCGCCAAGCAAGGCGCTGCCTGTGCTCTATGGACTTGTGGAGGACGCGCGACGCGGTGTGCGGCGCGGGAGCGAGCGAAAGGCTGTATTTGCAGCGGTGTGCGCGCTGGCAGAGCACTACGAGGCGCTGGCGGGCGCGCAAGCGGCGGCGGGACAGCTGAGCGGCGCGCGGCGGAGCTATCTGCTGCTACTGCAGATGCTTGCGCGGGTGTATGGGCCGCGGCATCCTGTGCTGTGCCGGCCGTTGCGGCGTGTGGCGCAGGTGCTTGTGGGCGAGTGCAAGTTTGACGGCGCGCGGCAAGCGCTGGCGTACGCATGCGGGATTTGCGACGCAGTGTTCGGGCCCGAGGTGACTGCGCTGTCGGGAATGATGGCGGCGCTGGGGCATGTGGTGTGCGGGGTAGGCAGCTCTGCCGAGAGCGTGTCGCTTGCGGGCGCGCTGTTTGCGTTTGACGCGCAGACAGCAGAGCTTGCGCACGGGGCGTCGTCGCCGCGGATGGTTGATGCGCTCAACAATCTCGGGTGGTGCCAGCTGCAGGCCGGCGAAGTGGGCCGCGCGGTAGCGGTGTTTGAGCGAGCGCTTGCCGCGTCCAAGGAGGCGTCCGATGGAGCGCATCTGGGCGCGCGGGCACGGGTGCTGAACAATCTGGCGTTTGTGCGGCTGGAGGCGAGCGAGTTTGACGAAGCCGAGGCGCTGCTGCGGCGGGCATTGTTCATTTGCGAGCGGGTGCGCGGGCCTGAGCACATCGACCTTGCGGTGGTGCTGACCAACTTGGCAGGAGTCTACGTCCGGACCGGCAACTACACACTCGCTGAGTCGATGCTCTACCAGTCGTTGCGAATCAAGACCAAGGTGCTCTCGCCTGCGCACCCGTCGCTGGTGGCTAACCTGGAGCTCCTGGCCGGTCTCCACGCGTCACGCGGGCAGATGGCAACGGCGCGGCGGCTACTGGAGGGCGCGCAGGCGGCGGCAGAACGGGCGCTCGGCAGCGAGCATCCGCTGCTGGCGCGGATGCGCGAGAACACCGCGCTGGTTCAGGCCGGATCGATGGTGACGGCGAGCTCGGCCTGGCTCACCGCCGACCACCTCATTGTCGCCCGCGAAGCACCCGTCCACGCCATCGGCAACAACGGCGGCTCGCTTGTGGTCCCGCAAGCTCAGCTCTGGCAGGACTTTCCGGCCGATGTTGAGGCTGTCCGCTGTGCTGCCGACGCCTCTGACCTCTTGCCGTGGAGCGATGTGGTGGGCGAGAACGGAGCTGACAGTTATAGTTAGATGAATGACATGCATAGATGACAGCAGATGACCGCGATGGATGATGGTGACAGTGTGCGATGGCTCGCTGCGAGGGTTGGCAAAGGCGGCAGTGCGGGTGAGCTGGGGTGAGGGGAGGAAGCGGCGCTATTAGAGGGCACTTTTTGGTGCGCCCCTTTTTGCAGCTGAATGAATGGCAAAACGGCTACCACTGGCACTGAACGTCACACGGTCACACGGCTCTCTGCAAGACAAGCTCGCCCAAGCATGTCCGGCATAGCCAAGTGGGACTTTGAGGGGCGAGAGTATGGCGACGCAACATTTGTTGCAGGCGACCGCATAGAGTGTATCTTCCTCACAGACCACCCTGAATGGTACGCATGGCGGTGTGGGTTGTGGGGGGGTTGGGGGGGGGGGGTTGGGGAGGGTGGCGGGGAGGGGGGAAGGAGAGGGAGGGAAGGGGGTTGGGGGTGGGGGGGAGTAAGGGCAAGACTATGTGTGTCTTCAGCATGTGTGTCTTCAGCATGTGTGTCTTCAGCATGTGTGTGTGTGTGTGTGTGTTTATGTGTGTGTATGGAGGGGAGAGGGTTGGGAGCGGGTTGCTGAGCCGAGCGTAGCTAGCTGGCGACGCATGCGCATGTTTACGGCCTTTCTCCGCCGCTCGGCGATTGCGCGGAGGGGAGGCGGGGGGGGGGGGCAACTATGTACCGCTCCTTGGTGCGAGGGAAGAAGGGAAATGGCGTGAGTTTTGGATATGTTAGGGTGGACAATGCATAGCACAGACTTGTGCTTCTTGCATGTGTTTACCTGTTACGGTGGGGGCGGGTAGCCCCTGCCCCGTCCCGTCCCGCAACGTGGTGATCAATTCCCGCGAGATCATGACCGGTTTGATCACGAGTGGGTGGCGGGGGAGGGGGGGGGGGTACGCAGAAGGAATGGAGAAAGTTACTGACGTGAGAGTGTGGCTACAGGTACATTGGAACTGTTGCGGGCAAGGTGCCGAGTGTGGGGATTTTTCCGGCCAAGTACGTGGAGCTAGAGGCCGAGAGCAACGAGGTGTTGGCCTTGCCCACCCGCGGGGTGGTGACCAAGCCGTTTCGGCTGAACGAGCAGGGGTGGGGCAAGGCCCTGCCGGAGGAAGCGGCAAGCAAGCTGCTGGAGCTGGAGACCGGCGACTTTGTGTACTTTGTCATGACCACTGCCGCGGACGACTGGCTCTACGGCGAGTCGCACGGGGAATGTGGTTATTTTCCGGCGGCGGTGGTCAACCTCCTCGAGCCGGTCTACCCGCCAGAGATCCCTCCGCGCAAGGTCGGCCCTGCCACGAGTGGAAGCGGCGACAAGGGCGAGAGCCAGGGTGAGGGCGAGGACGGCGTGCCTAAGATGCGCGAGCGAGCGTTTTCCGGGCCGCGGCGGCGATCCGGGACAGGACCGCTGCCGTGGATGCCCGACGCGGCGCGGCTGAAGTCGCGGACGCGGGCCGAGTCGGATACGCAGCAGCGCGGGATTGGTGGTGGCGAGGGCGGCGAGCGGCGATCGACGATGGCAGCGGGGCGGCGGCGGCTGCCGACGCCCGGCGAGGGCCACAAGGCTGTGGCCGGACGGCGCTGTCGGTGTCGGGCAAGCGCGACCTGCCTGCGCCGCCGATGGCGCCCAAGCCAGCGACGCTGCCTGGAGCTGCGAGCGATGGCGAGAGTGAGGCGCGGGCGGCTGCGCCGCCACCACCGGTTGCGGGCTCGACGCTTGCTGTGCGCAAAGTGCTGTACCTTGCCACGGCCCTGTACGCGTACTCGGACAATGAGGTTGCCCGGCTCGAGGTGGAGGTTGGCGACCAGTTTGAAGTCCTCAACGACAAGGGCGATTGGTGGTGGGTCTACTCCAAGCGGCTGGAGAAGGAAGGCTACGTGCCGGGCAACTACATGGAGCGGGTTGCAGCAAGCGAGGCCGGCGTGCCGAGTGCAATGAGCACGAGCGCAGAGGCTGGCCGGCCTGAAGTGCAGTCCAAGCCCAAGAGCAAAGGCAAGAAGAAGAAGAAGGCTGCGCCGCCGCAGCTGCCGTCGCGGGCCAAGTCCAAGCTGTATCAGAAGAAGGGCCAGTTGCCGGTGAATGGGTAAAGAAGAGAAGACAGGAGGAACGTGGATGGGAGGGAGGTATAGCCCTTTAACAGGAGGACATGACAGCGGCGCGGATCTTAGAAATGAGGCTCATGATCTCTTCCGAGTCTGGGCGGTCCTTGAAAGCGGCTGCGGCGAGGTGAGCGGTGATGCTTGCCGGGTCCGTGGGCGAGACCTCGGACTTTTTCACCTTCTTGGTCGACTTGTCGGAGAGCGGGAGCTTGCCGGTGGTGCGGTAGCGCTCGACGGCCTTTGCGGCCTTTGCCCTGGACGCCTCCTTGCGCTTCTGCTTCTTGAGCTTCTCATTCTGCAGGAACTTGTGGATGAGTGACGAGTCGAGGATGTTGTCCTCGCTCTCCCAGGTGGCCTGGGCGACAGGAAAGTCCTTCCACTTGATGAGGTACTCGCGGCGGCCCTTGCGGAGGCGCTTGCGGAGGATGTCCTCGACCACATACACGCCGTCTTCCAGCTCCTGGTCCGACTCGTCAGCCATGTCGGTGTCGCCCGCGCCGGTGTTTTCGGCACGGCGGCGCAGCATACGCAGCTTGCGCTCGTTGGTCGAGCCCTTTGGCCGCCCGCGGCGCTTCTTGGGCTTGCTCGCCGAGCTCTGACCGCCGCTCGCCGCCGCTGTGCTCTTCTGCCGCTTGGGGGTCGGCAGCTCCTCGCCCCCGCTGGCGTTTCCAGCTTCGTCCATGATCAGCAGCACGCTCGCGGCGGCAGCTCCAGCCGAGTCTGTTGGCGCGGATGCGGCGACGGCCACCGACGAGCTTGCCGAGCCTGCCTTCTTCCGCGACGCCGAGCGCTTGCGCTTCCGCGACTTGTCATTAGCGACGACCATGTCCTCAACCTTGTTGCTGATGTCCTCGGAGGACTCTTGCGAAGGTCCTTCCGACGAGCTCGAAGCCTTTGGCATCTCTTCCACGTCATTGTCATCATCAACCAGACTCACATCATCAACTCCACCAGACGATGATGCCTTGGTGGCCTTTCTGTCGTCTGCCGACGGAATGGATGACTTGGGCGACTTGCCATCATCATCATCATGATCAGCAGCAGGCGAACGAGGGGCAGCAGCCGTGGCAGCCGATGAAGTCGAACGAGTGTCACCAGCAGCACCAGCAGCACCAGCAGCACCAGCAGCACCAGCAGCACCAGCAGCACCAGCAGCAGCAGCAGCACCAGCAGCAGCAGTAGCACCAGCAGCAGCACCAGCACCAGCAGCACCAGCAGCAGCAGTAGCAAGGGCAGTCGTCCGTCCACTTGCTTCCTTCCCCATAGACAGAGCAAAGGCAAGTCGCATCTGCCGCTCTTCGTCAAGGGTAGGTGGCTCGAGTCGCTTAGGCGCACGTCGCCTCCGGGAGCCAGGTCGCGGCATGGCTAGTGTAGGAGGGGAGAAGGGAGGGAGAGGGGGGAAGGGGGGAAGGGGGGGAGGGGGGGGGGGGGGTATGCGAGAAGGGTGTGGGGTGTTGGAGAGAGAGTGTGTGTGGAGTGTGTGTATGTGTGTGTGGTGGGGGTGGCTCGAAT
>NW_013657613.1:121225-147092 GCF_000142905.1 Thecamonas trahens ATCC 50062
AGTAACATAATCCCTGTGGTGTGGCGGGAGGTGGTTTGGTTGGTCGGGGGAGGGGAGGGGAGGGGAGGGGAGGGGGGAGGGGAGGGGGATTGTCAGTGGGCGGTTGTGTCCCTTGTCGACAAGGTGGTTGGTCTTCACGATGTGTTTGAATTGGGTTCGAATTGGATGGGGGGTTTTTTTTTGAGGGCAAGTGGGCGGTGATGGTGATGGGCATGGGTGATGGTGATGGATGGGGGGGGAAGAGGCATGGGTGATGGTGATGGTGCTGGTGGCCTGTTACGACTGAAGAGTGGCAAGATGGGCCCAGAGATCGGTGGTAAACGCGCTGGCGTCCGAGTCTAGGAGCGGGGTGACGGAAGTGAGGAGGGTGTCGCGGGCCGAGTCGTCGCGCGGCGCAAGATGCGAGATGACCATGCTCACAAAGTCGGTGTCGACCTCACCAAAGAGAGCTGTGGCCTTGGTCTTCAGCCAGGGGCGGACGGCGTCGGCGAGGGCATCAGCGTCCGGGAGAGCAGCCCAGTCGAGGGTGGCCGGCGAGGCACGAGAGCGGCTGGAACGCTTGCGGCGCTTGCGGCGGCGCGGGGCGTCCGAGCCGCCGGATGCAGCATCGTCCGAGCCGGCCGAAGCTTGCGAGTTGTTGTCGGCATCGTCGTCGTCGCCCGAGGCGTCGTCGTCTGAGCCGTGGCGGTGGCGGCGGCGGCGGCGCTTCTTGCGCTTCTTGCGCTTGCGCTTGCGGCGGCCCGAGGCGTCGTCTGCGTCTGCGCCTGCGTCTGCGTCTGCCTCGCCCGACGCAGCCTCGTTGTGGCCTTCGTCGGCGTCGCCGCGCTCCTGCCGCTCAGCGCGGCGGTCCTCGTCGTCGCGCATGGCCTCCATGCGGCGGGCGGCGGCGCGGCCGGGAGCGCGGGAACGGGCCATCTCGGTCGCGTACATGTTGTCGTCCGGAAGCAGGTCGACGCTGTGGGCGTCGAGGTTGGCCAGGCCAAGCGAGGCCAGAGCGGCACAGCGCTCAGCATCCGCAGCCTTGGCAGCCGCCTCGTCGGCGAGGATGGCAGCACGGCGCGACTCGCGGCGGAGCCACTGCTTGACGGCAACCTGGTAGGCGCGGTCGGCGGCAAGCTTCTCCGACTCGAGAGCATCCGCCCGCATCTGAATTGCATGCTTCCGGCGCTCATCTCGCTCGGCACGAGCACGGAGTTCGCGATCCTCTGCAGCAGCACGATGGCGATCGTAGTTCTCGACGGAAGAGCGGAAGCGAGACTTTTCCTTTGCCAGCAGATCATCATCATCACCATCACCATCACCATCATCCCCACCATGACCATGACCATGACCATGACGACGAGCAGAGCGATCAGACGACAAAGTAGTAGTAGCAGCAGCAGCATTTGCCATAGTGGTCGAGTAGTGGTTTGCGAGGAGTTGATCGAGTTTGAGACGAATCTTTGCTCTCCTTGCCGAAGCCGAGTCATCCGGAGGAAGAGCAGCGAGAGCGTCTGCCAATTGAGCATCGACCTTGATTTCCAAACAAGTGTCATCAATACGAAAGCCATTGAGGAGAGCAAGGGCATCTCCCACATGACTCACTTGATCATACTCTGCAATGCCAAAGGTAGCAAAGGTCTCCGGTGACTTGGGCTCCGCCACTCGTTGCAGGTTGTCCACCTTGCCTACAGCAGAGAGGAGCGAGTGGAGGAGGCTGTTGGGCACTCGCGGGGGAATGCTCCCCACAAACACTGCGTGGGGTCCGCTCATGTCGACTGGGGCGTGGGCGTGGTGAGGGCGGCGGGCGTGGGCGTGGGGGTGGGCGTGGGCGTGGGCGTGGGGGTGGGCGTGGGGGTGGGCGTGGGCGTGGTGAGGTGGTGGGGACGGTCGACGACTTGGTTGGGCCTGCGTCGGGCGAATCGGGCGAATCGGGCGAATCGGTCGGTCGGTCGGTCGGTCGGTCGGTCGGTCGGTCGGTCGGTCGGTCGGTCGGTCGGTCGGTTGGTTGGTCGGCCTGTTAGCGAGCTCATCGGCCAGTCAATTGGTCTGTTAGCGAGCTGATCAGTCGGTCAAGGAGTTGATCGGTCGGTCGAGGAGTTGATGGGTCGGTCGGTTGGTGTGTCGGTCGTTCGGTCGGACGAGAAGGTGTTGGGTGAGGGGAACCAGGTCAGCGGGCGGGATCACAGGATCTGACGCGGGCACGATTTAAAGAGCGTCTGCTCATTGTGACGGGCTCGCACACACCACAAATGATCAAGACGGCTTTATGGGGAAGGAGGGGCGGGAAACAGTTAACATATTTGATGTGGTGGTGAAATGGACGGCCGATGGGTGGTGGTTGGGCCAGGCGGCTACGAGTAGTACTCAAACTCGCCGTCGTAGAGCGCCTCGATCACTTCGGGAACGGGCATGTGGTCGGCATCAGCTGCTGCGGCAAAGATCAGGTTGTTCTCGATCGAGATGTCGACCAGTCGCATGCTGATGACCTCGACGCCTTCCTGTGGCCTGCGATCGCCGCTGCGACCTGGGCTGTTCATGTCGTTGACGCACCGGCCAGGATCAACCTCAACACGGGCAAGGATCCGCACCTCCTTGGCCACCGCATCTCGGTTGACAATGTTCGGCTTGTCATCGTCGCTCGAGTCGCCGCTCTCGCTGCCGTAGTTGTAGCTAAGGTTGGCTAGCCTGCCAGACGAATCCTCATTCTGCGACCCAGCGTCAAGCGGGCGCGGGACCAGGATCGGTTTCTGCTCTTGGCGATCTGCATCAGCCAGATCAGATGGCAGCGGGTCAGGGCCTAGTGCAGCTGCCAGAAACGCCACCAGATCGGAACCAAATCGGCCAAAGCCATCTGCATGCGGGAGCCAGGTGCCGGTCAGCACCCTGATGGAGGTCTCGTTCTCGTCGTTTGAGTGATCCTCGTGGCCGCGAACAAAGACATACTTCTTGACAGCCCGTCCATCAGCACCAATAGCCAACGATGTGTGCCATCGTTCAAACAAGCCGGTTCCCTCGTTGAATCCGCCGCACGACATCAGCAGACCCGGCGGGACGGCCATCCGCCGTCGACCAAACTCCCGTCGAGCGAGTGCTGCCCACCCCACGCACACCCTCGCCATCTTGGCCACCACCAGAACATCCGCAAATGCCATGACCTCTGCCCATAGCTCCAAAGGAAGAAGATACTCTTCGTTGTGCCCACCAGCAGCCATCTCTGTCGGTCGCGAGAGGCGTGTCCACCAGACTGAGTCTGCGTAGCATCTGTGTACCAGCCCGGAGGGCTTGCACGTGTTCGGTCTCCCTCCCCCCTCCTCCTCCTCCTCCCCCCGATCATGACGTCATGCGACTAGGAGATCATGACGAGCAGCTGGCGATGCTGGAGAGGGACATACTCTGTGGGATCGTCTCCTGTCTTGCGTTGGATCGCATTCAGGCTGGCCACCTTCACGGATCACCTCTTCGAGGCGGGGCAGCGGCCTGGCAGCGGCATTCTGACGACGATGATGACCATGATGATGATGAACATGATGATGATGAACATGATGATGACCATGATGACCATGATGATGACCATGATGATGATGACCATGATGATGATGACCATGATGATGATGAACATGATGATGGTAACTGGCCGTTCGCCTGTGGCTTCTTCTCGCAACCGAATGGAAGCATCGAATCGAAGCGGATGTCGGGCAGAGCAGGCAGAGCAGGCTGAGGAGACTGAGCAGGTAGAGGAGATAGACGTGACTCGATCGAAGCGAGCAAGCGAGCAAGCGAGCGAGAGATGGCGGGAATGACCAAGGAAGAGCGAGCAGTTGCTGAGGCTGTGAGAGGCATTGTGTCGAGGCGACAGGTCGGCTATACCGTTCGGTTGGAAATGGCTATGGTGGCTGGCTCGGCCATGTACTCGCTGGCGGGAACAAGGTCAGACACGGATTATGTCGGCGTCTTTACCATGCCGAGCGAAGCGTATCTGGGACTGGAGAAGGCGAGCAGTGTCATGGACTCCATTGCTAATGTGCCTGGGCACGGATCAGAGGCTGAAGAAGATCATGCTCTCCATGAGATCGGCAAGTTTGCACGCATGCTGGCAAAGGGCAACTTTCAGGCCGTCGAGCAGCTGTACTCTTCTGTTGAGGGCAAGACACCAGTCGTTGCATCGCCGGCCTGGGCTGCCCTCGCTGACCGCCGATCCGAGTTTGTCACGGCTGAATTTGTCACCATGTACTTGCTCTACGTGCGGACGCAGCTGCGGCGACACGGCAAGCGCGCCGCAGAGCGATCCGAGCCGAAGAAGTGGTACAACATCTTTCGGGCCCTCTACGTCATTGGCGCTGTGGTCGATGGCCGCCCGCCACCTATTGCGCTCGACGCCTCGCATCCTGACGACAGCAGAGCCATTGACAGGCTCCTGGCTATCAAGCGCGGCGAGATCGACCAGGTCTTGCTGTTCATGGAGGCCAAGGACCGCCACGCCACGCTTGTTGCGGCCGACCTCTCTCATCTCCCACAGAGCTGCGACCGCGAGTGGCTTAACTCGTGGATCCTCGCTGTCCGCCGCGGCGACTACCTCGATCCGGATGTTCCCGAGCTCTTTGTCATCGAGCCGTCGACCGCCGCCGATCCCTACGCCGACCTCACAGCAGCCGACGAGCCGAGCAATGCCGAGTAGTCGCTAAACCGTACCTTGAGTCTGGATCACTCACAGCTTGTCCCGCCCCACCCGCCTGTATCACTCCGTCCCTCCTTGGCCTTGATCGGTGTATGAGCTCCACCCCGCCCGCAACTTGCTCCTATGGCCCGATCAGCCGCCCCCCTCCCCCCCCGCCCTCCATCACTCTGTCCCTTCTTGGCCTTGATCGATGTATGAGCTCCATCCTCTCGCTGTCGGCATGCGGTAGACCAATCCCGAGCCAAACGCCAAGCCCGACTCGCGCAGCGGGAGCGACAGCAACCAGCGACAGCAGCGGGAGACGCGGGCAGCCAAGGGACACCTCTCGCAAGCTTTACTGAACATGGTACGAGATAGATAGATAGATAGAGAGATAGAGATAGAGAGAGTATGTGTATGTGTGTGTATGTGTGTGTGTGTGTATGTGTGTGTGTATGTGTGTGTGTGTGTGTGTGTGTGTGTGTGTGTGTGTGAGGAGGGGGGTGTAGGGAGGGGTGAGAGAGGGCATGTCGGTTGGTTTTTGGCGGGGGGATGGGGGGGGGGATGGGGATGGGGATGGGGAGTGGGGGGGTAGCAGTGGGAGGGTAGGTAGATATGGGTGTATGAGAGGGGGGAGGAGGGGGGGAGGGGGGGGTATGGGGGAAGGGGAGGGAAGGGGATGGTGGGTGTGGGTACTGGTGGTGGTGGTGGTGGTGGTGTGCTGGAGGGGGGAGGAAGGAGGGGGGGAGGGGGGGGGGGGGGAGGGGGGGGCGTGGAGGATGGACTGATGGGGTTGTGGGTGTGGGTATGTATACTCATTATATTTGTGTGCGTGTGCGTGTGTGTGTGTGTGTGTGTGTGTGTGTGTGTGTGTGTGTGTGTGTGTGTAGTCGGAGGTGGAAGACACAATCAAGCGCATGGAGCAGCACAAGGGTGTGCAGGGCGTCATCATTCTCTCTCATGATGGTATCCCCATTCGGTCAACTCTGGATAACGATAAGACCATCTCGTATGCTGCTCTCATCACACAGCTGACAGAGAAGGCCGCGTCTGTCGTCCGTGAGCTCGACGTCACAAACGAGCTCACCTTCCTCCGTGTCCGCTCAAAGCTCAACGAGATCATGGTCGCTCCCGATGAGCAGTACATCCTCATCGTCATCCAGTCGGCCGGTCAGCAGGAGAAGTAGCTCTACTCATCTCCTCCGTAAACTCCCTCCCTCCCTCTTCTCCCTCCCGCCCGCCCATCCCCCAATCCGATCACGACCCCCTCAAGCCCCCCCTCCCCTCCCCCACCTTCGCCCTCTCCCGCAACCGCTTCTCTCCGCGCCGTCCTCCGAGTACGTACGATCGATCACGATCACGATCACGATCACGATCACGCACCTCCCCCCTCTCCCGCCTCCCCCCTTCCCCCCACAACCCCCCACAAACTCACGTCCTCTACCCCCCTACCCACCGGTGCGGTTCCCTCTTGCTGTCGGCGTGCGTGCGTGTGTGTGCGTGTGCGTGTGCGTGTGTGTGTGTGACTTGACGACGAACGCGACTTGGACGTGGCGAAAACGGGGCGAATGGCAAATGGGCGCCAAAAGTGACGACGCCGCCACTCAAGCCGCTGCCGATGGGAGGAGGAGGAGTAGGGGGAGGAGCAGGAGGCTTTCCCAATATGAGTCGGTATACGCTTGGAGAGGTGTTGGGAAGGGGTAACTTTGGAGCTGTTCGTATTGGTGAGTCACCTTCAGGTACTCAGTATGCTGTCAAGGAGATGGAGGTGTTGGGCAAGAAGCGGCTGATGAAGGAGAGGGCCATTTGGGAGGTGAGGGTCATTGCTGCCGCTGGTAATGGTCATCCCTATATCATTGGATACAAGGAAGCAAGCTATGCTAATGGAACCGTGTACATTGTCATGGAGTATGCATCGGCTGGCAACTTGTCTCACCTCGTCAAGCAGTATGCCACACCCTCGGGCGCGCTTCCCGAGTCGCTCCTCCGTCGCCTGCTCGTCCAGCTGGCCCTCGCGCTCAAGGCCCTGCACGATGCGGACTTTGTCCATCGTGATCTCAAGAGCGACAACGTGTTTCTGGACGCTGGCCTTGACGTCAAGCTCGGCGACTTTGGCCTGGCGCGGTCGCTGCCGCGCAGCTCGTACGCGTACACCCCAGCTGGGACGCCTGGCTACCAGGCGCCCGAGATCATGATGGGCCGGGCGTACAACGCCAAGGCCGACGTCTGGTCGCTCGGATGCATTGCGTACGAGATGTGTGCCGGGCGGCTGCCGTACCACCCGTCAGTCAAGCATCAGATCATGTACATGCAGCCGGGCCCGCTGCCGTACACGTACTCGAGTGGCCTGCGGAGCCTCATCGGCAAGATGCTCAACAAGAACGCACACTCGCGGCCGTCGATTGACGCCATCCTCAATGACTCGTACATGCGTGCGGCGTTCAAGGACGAGCTCAGCGCCGATCACCAGGCGCTCTTTGACGCTTCCTTTGCCTTTAAGGCGCCAAGCGCGGCGACGCCGAGCCACGCCGACGACATCCAGCGCCATCTCATTGGCTCCATCCGGACGTTTGACTTTGCCGAGAGCGAAGCCGCGCCGGCTGAGCCCCCTGTGGAGCAGCTTGTCGCCAAGGAGAATGTGGGCGTGGTGAGCGGCAAGAAGCTTGCCTCGGCCGCCGCCGCGCTCCCGTCGCCGATCGAGGGACTCGACGCCGACGGCACCGGCCCGCTAGCAGACTCTGCGTCGGTGGCTGCGCCGGGCGTCTCCGACTCGGTCGTCCTCTACTCGGGCATCGACAACCTACTTGGCGACCTGGATCTCAACGCCACTCTCGACGCCGAGACTATTGCGGCCAAGATCCAGGAGATGAACTCGCGGTTTAGCAAGATCTCGACTCGGGCGGCAGCGAGCGACGCGGGCTCGCCGGCAGTGCCTGCGCACAAGGGCAGCAGCGCGGCGGCAGCGCCTGCGCGGACGCCTGCGCGGGCCGGCCCGGCAGTGCCTGCGCGGCACGCGGCCGAGGCTGGCGCCGGCGCGGCGCCACTCAAAGTGGCTGCGCACAAGATGACCGTGTCGTCGTCGGTGAACACGAGCGCTGCAAAGGCGCGCGTGGCCAACCCGCTCTTTGACGCGCCGACGGTCTCGGTTGTCGAGAGCTACGGCGTCGGCGGCGGCGGATGGGGCGCGTCGGTGGCCGGCAGCTATGCGCTGTACGGCGGTGGCGGCGGGTACGGGTACGGCGCAGGCGGGCTGTACTTCTGAGGACGGACGAGCGAGCACGGAGCAATGAACAGTGCATGTATCTCGTGGAGGCTCAGCGAAGGCCCGAGCGGGGGCGCGAGGAGCGAAAGAGCGCCGACTGGGCGGCGGCGGCGCGGCGGGCCTGCCAGACGCGCGAGGCGATGACGGCGAACCAGAGGGCAAGGGTGAGGACAGACGACCACATCTGGGTCCGCTCGAGGTTTGCACGTGAGGGATCATGGGCGCAGCGGACGTGTGTGTGGAGGGTGCGACCGGCTGCGTGGACGAGGCCGTGCAGGGCCTTGACGTCGTGCTTGAGCGAGCGGGCAAAGTAGATGGCGTCGTCCCAGCGGTTGAGCGAGGAGGAGAGAGCGACGCGCTCGAGCTTGTAGCGGACGACAGCCCAGCGGAGGAGAAAGTCCTCGACTTGGGCGGTGCCAAGGAGCTGCGAGAGCTCCTTGGAATACTTTGAAAAGTGAGCAAAGAGCCCCTGCAACTCGATGAGGGTGGTGTTGACGTGGGCGTAGACGGCGTGGCGGGCGGCGGCGTCGCGAAGCGCAAACGACGAGGCCAGCTCGGTGGCGTACGGGCCAAACGGGGTGCCGGTGAGTGACCAGAGGTAGTTTTCGTCGAGGTGGCCGTCACGGGCCTGTGACGACGCGAGATGGGTCGGCGTGATGCCAAAGATAGCCGAGAGGAGGGCGCCGGCGAGAGCCGGGTACGGTGCGCCCTTGTCGACACTCACGCCCGAGCTCGCGTCGCCGGCGACCTGGCAAGTGTGGGCGGTGTAGAAGGAGCCTGACGTGGAGACGCCGACGACAACGTCTGCGGCGCCGAGGGCGAGATGTTCGAGATCGAGGAGGAGCTCCTCTTCGTCGAGGTGGAGGAGGAGGACCGGGATGACGCGCGAGGTGTCGGTAGCGTCTGTGCCGTGAGGGGCAGCAGCAGCGGCGGCGCTGGTGCGAGGCGGGCGGCGCTCACGCCGGGCGGCGCGGAGCTCGGCATCTGCGGCAGCGGCGGCGGCGGCGACATGTGCGAGCTCGGCTTCGTCAGTAAAGTGGAAGAGTGGATGCTGCGAGCGGACGAGGTCAAAGAGGGCGGCCGAGTCAAGGTAGTGGTGAAAGGCCATCGAGTGGGAGGCGTAGACGTCTGACTCGAGGGCGGTGAGGTAGGTCTTGCGGGCGTGAGCGAGGGCGTACTGGCAGATGGGGCAATCGGAGCGGGTGAGAAAGGTGGTGGCCGAGGTCAGCTGCTGGCCAGGCAGGGCATGGTCGTTGACAAAGGCCATGACCTCGGCAAGGCGGGCGCCGACCGCCATACGGGCGTCGTCAGCGGCAAGCGAGTCGTCGCCGACGACCACAAACTTGATCTGGATGTGCTCGGCGTCAGCGGCGGAGTCCCAGAGCGGCGGGAGAACGAGGTGCTTGACCGACGACCAGACGAGGGCGGCAAGGTCGGCAAGGAGGAGCTTGGCGTTGGGCGCGGCGTCGAGCCGCGGGAGGGTGTACCACTCGACGATGCCAGCGCCGGCGAGCTCGGGCCCGTAGTGCGCCGGACCTGCGCCAAAGTCGAGCCAGGCGTAGCGGGCGTCAGCCGAGGCATGAACTGGCGCGCCGCAAGGCGAGGATGAGGTTGACGTCGTGTCGCGATAGAGGTAGATGCGCCCGCCTGCTCTGGGATTCTCCAAGTTGAGCAAGTAGAAGGTGTAGCCATCTGCGGCGGCGACCGAGTCTGCATAGACCGGAGCGAGGACGTCATCAATGACGGCAAAATCGACCATGACAACTTGCGGGGAGATGTTTGGATGGAAGGGATCATGAGGACCCTGCTCAGCCTCAGCCTCTGCCACTGCGGCAGCGAGAGCGCCTTGCAACTCTGCAGCGAGCGATGGATGAGCCTTTGTGACATCAAAGACGACACGGGGATGAATGGGACCATACGACGACGACGACGATGATGACGATGACGATGATGACGATGACGATGACGATGATGACGATGACGATGACGATGATGGAGCATCTGGCGAGAGAGCGGAAGCCGCGAGAGCATGAAGAAAGACATGCAACTGTTCATCATCGACATCGACAGCAGCAGCAGCATCACCATCCATACCCACCAGAACCACATGAACATATACAGTATCAGTATATGTAGCAACATCAGCAAGTCGTTCTTCAAGTGGTCCATCAACAAGCGCATCATCTCGCCACAGTGCTCGTCGTTGCTCTCGTCCAAGTGCAAGAAAGCCATCGTCTCGTGCCCAGGGGTCACTCGCCGGCGTGTACGGGAGCTTGGAGAAGACAGACGCAGGTGTCTTGGCTGTACTGCCTTGGGTCGAGAGGAGGAGAAGGACGAGGAGAAGGACGAGGGTCTGCCGGTGGGGCATGCTGCGGTGTGTGGGTGGGGTGGTGGTGGTGGTGGTGGTGGTGGTGGTGGTGGTGGTGGTGGTGGGGGGAGTGGGCGTGTGTGAGCTGAGCTGGGCTGACCTGGGCCGAGTCGCCACCCTATCCAGGCCAGGTCACCGCCTTCGACCAGGTCACCGCCTTCGACCAGGTCACCGCCTTCGACCAGGTCACCGCCTTCGACCAGGTCACCGCCTTCAACCAGGTCGCCGCCTTCAACCAGGTCGCCGCCTTCAACCAGGCTTCGATCAGGATCATTTAGCCGCTGTAGAGCTACTTTGCTTCAACGGCGGCGCGTTTTACGACGTAAAGGTCTTGACGGCTGCGCGCAGGGCAGCGAGCGAGTTGTCGTCGCGGGCTGCATCGCCCGAGGCGACGTGAAAGCGGGTGAGAGCGAGACGGGCGAGATCAGCATAGTGGACGCCACACACAGTGAGCTCGCCGAGTGAGGCTAGCCGCCGTCTCCGCCGCGCCGAGAGTGGTGGCGCGGCGCGGAGCGCCGACGTGCGTGAGACCAGCTTGACCGCGAGAACGACCTGGCGGATCGAGTCGTTGACCCGAATGTCTGCTGCAGGGCGGTGGCCGGTCACGAGCTTGATCTTGCCGGTTACGCCCGGGAGCCGGATGGTGGTTCCGACGAGGCGCGGGCCGGCGCGGGGCGAGCTTGCGCTGCGCCGGCGTGGGACAACCCCGAGCGAGACGAGCTGGCTGGCGACGGCCGCGGGGTTGCCGACCACAACGCGGGCGTACGTGCCTGGCAGCTCTGCGGCGAGGCCGAGGGCGGCGAGGACGAGCATGATCTCGCCGCGGTCGGCGTTGTCGGTTGCGCAGAGCTCGATGCCGAGGACTGCGGCCGAGAACGCCGGCGTGAGGTGCGAGGCGTAGATCGACGCCACGCTGTCGGCGATTTCGCTGGCGAGCGCGCGGAGCGAATCCTGCAGCGGAAGCGCGAGGTACTTGCCGAGGCGAACGCTCCGCGCGGTGGCGGCGGCAAGCTGCTGTGGCCAGTGGCGGCGGGTGAGCAGGTGCGGCTTCCACTCGCTGATGTCGATCGAGGCGCGCTCGTACGGCGAGACCTGGTACGCGAGGCCGTACAGCTGCCGGGCGGCAAAGCGGAGCTCATCGCTGACCAGCGCCGCGTATGCCTTGCACACGAGCGCCATGGCCATCCAGTTCTTGCCGAGCGGGAGGAAGCGGACGATGTGCGAGAGGATCTCGGGCGGGAGAACCGACCAGGCAGCGACAGTTTCTAGCTGACAGACGCGGGCACACGCAGCCATCGCTTCGCTGCCAGTGACAGCGGACGACGAGCCGGGCTCCAGCGTGTGCGGGCAGATCTCGGCACAGCCGCCGCCTGCTCGGGCGACGGCTGCGCCGGTCGATATGGGGGCTAGCACGCCATCATGACTTGTCACAGCGCGACACGCAGTCGCTTCAGCTCCATTGTCTCCGCGATGGAGGCGATGGAACCGCGTAGATGGCGAGGATGATGGGAGAGGTGGCGAGCACCTTCGAATAGAAAGTTCGAGAGGCAATGGACAACAAGCGCGGTGCGTTTGCCAGAGAAGGATATCATATCATGGATGAGAGAGCAAGGTGTGTGCAGGGCATCGGAAGACTACAACTGCATTTCGATGAGAACAAGAATGTGAGGTGGCAAAGAGCCGTGTGTGACGACGGTGTGATGGCATTGCGCAGGGTTTTATGGAGGAAAAGATGCCATTTTCTTTGAATGCTGAGAAGAGCCAACGGAATGGAAGGCTCTTCTTTCCCCTCCGCCCACTCTAGTCGAATGGCGCAGACAAACGGCGATGACTCGTTCGTTGTGTATGGGGGGGGGGAGGGGGGGAGGGGGGGGGGAGAGGATGATTGCGTTTGGCTACGGTTGAGAGCTGCTCGGGCGGATGAAGACGACAACAGCGAATCGATTGTGGCCGATAACTCTCCGGCGACCCTCCTCGACCTCAATGGTGGCCTTCAGCTAATCCGCCCTTCGCATCGGGCACTTGCTGGCGGACGTGGTGACGATGTGCTGGTGGTGGTGGCGGACTTGTTGACGGACAAATTCAGCTCGGGCAAAGTGGAGTGGAGAACGGCATGGGGCAACGGCAGCGAGGAGAATGGTGAGAGTCTGGTGGCCTGGTGGCAGACTCGACGTAGTACTACCGCTTGGCAGCAGCAGGCGCTGGGCGTGGTTATGCTTCGTGAACGAGTGGCGGCTCGAGAAGGAGGCGGCGGAGTGGGCGAGGTGGCGACCGATGCGGGAAGAGGCGCGACGGGCGCCACAGGCTTGGGCGCCATGGCGGTACATTCCGGAGGGAGATTGGAACATGGCGGAGGGCTGAGTCGAGGAGCGGTGGCGATCCTAGGCTGTGTGGCTCTGCTGGTGGTGTGGATGCTGGCGACTCATCTGCCGTCGCGCGAGTCGATGGCGTTGGCGGTGATGGGCGGTGGCAGTGATCCGCCGGCGCTCCCGAAGCGGTTGCCGTGGCTCTCGTTTGCGCCGGCGTACGAGCCGACGCTTGTGGTGTACGCGTACTATGAAAATGTCAAGCACGGGTACGATGCTAATCTGCGGTATCTGCTCGCCACCATTGCGCCTGATGACGGCGTCGACTACGTGTTTGTGGTCAACGGCGTGTCCAGCCGCATCGAGTGGCCGTCGTACGAGAATGTGCGAGTGGTGAGCAAGGGTAACGAGTGTTACGACTTTGGCGGCTATGCCGCGGGCCTGCTGGCGGCGGCAGGCATGTCGTCGGCGTCGGTCGTCGACGATGCTGCCGAACTCTCGGTCGCGCTCGCGGCCAAGTACTCGCGGTTTGTGCTGATGAACGGCTCTGTGCGTGGCCCGTTTGTGCCGGCATATGTGGGTAGGGAGCTTGGGCACTGGACCGACTTGCTGGGCTCACTCCTGAGCCAGACGGTCAAGCTCGCGGGGACGACGATCAACTGCCAATGCGCGCGCAAGCCCGGCAGCGACGACCGGTGCTCGCCGCATGTCCAGTCGATGGTTCTTGTGACGGACACGATTGGGCTCAACGTGCTCCTTGCTTCGGGCTCGGTCTTCAAGTGCTACACCGAGATCTACGACGTGGTCTACTACTCGGAGCTTGGGGCGTCTGCGGTAGTCCGCGAGGCCGGCTACGACATTGCCTCGCTGCTGATCAAGTACGACGGAGCCACGTTTGTCGGACCGGACACGATGGCGTGCAACGCCAAGGGCAATCCAACATACCAGAACCACTACGACGGCAACATGCTGCACCCGCTTGAGGGCATGTTTGTCAAGTCCAAGGCCAATCAGTCGACGCTGGCCGACATGGTCGCGCTCCTCTCGCCGCCTGATCTGACGCCATCCCTGCCGCCGGCGCGGGTGCCAGCACCGGCCACCGGTCTCCCGCCGCTGGATCGGCGGCTGTGGGGCGCGACGTTGGCGGCACACGCCACGCTCGCGTCGGCGTGTGGGCTTGCGTCCAACGTGTCAGTCGCGGCGTGGATGGGGACGCCGACGGCGGCGCGTGCCGATGGTGGAGGCATCGCACACGCCCAACTGCCGCACGCGTCGGCGCACAGCCACGGCCACACACCGTTGGTGCGCTCGGATCCGGCGCTGGCGCTGGGTGTGGTGGCACCGGAGCGGCGGGCGTGGGTGAGCCGTGGGTGCAAGGCGCTGGCGAAGACCCGCTCGTGGCCGCGGCTGCACCACTCGCTGCCGGTGCTCCTTCCGGGCGTCGCCGAGCTCCCTGCCGAGCCGTCGCCGACGCGGCCGAGCGCACAGCGCAGCGTGGACAAGGGCGATGCCAGGGCGCTGGTTGTCGTGCCTGTGGCGAGTCTGCCAACGCCGCGGCAGGCGGACAACATTGCGTGGCTGGCGGCACGGAGTCGCGGCGCGAAGCTGCTCCTCCTTGCAGCGTCGGAGGCTATTGCTCGTGAGCTCAAGGCTGCCGGAATGACCGCAGCCGCGACGGTGCGGGTTGTGGAATGCAAGCGAGAAGTTGATGAGGCCGGGTTGCTCGCGGCGGTCGAGGCCGACGTGATTGACGTTGCACAGGCCTCGGTTGTGGTGGCGGTCTCGGCCTCGCTCCGCGGACCATTTCTTCCTGTCTACGCCAAGGGCATCGCATGGTGGGATCTAGTGAGGAGGGCGGAGGGCGACACGGAGTGCGCGTCGTCGCGGATATACGGGGGGTACCTGTTCCGGATAGCGACGGACTGGAGCGGGGTGCTCGATCCGAGCTCGGCTGTGACCGGGCTCGCGCTTACAGCATGTGGCACTGTGCCGGGCGCGGTCTCCCCGCTGGAGACCGTGTTTGTGCCGTACGGATCTGCCGCGGACGACGATACGCTGACGGGTGGCTGGGCAAGGGCTTACTCGCGTTACGCCGAGGCACCGGATCGCGACGCCAACGCGCTGGCGCCGACGGCTGCGGTGGCGGCTGGAGCCGACGACGCGCTCGCGCTGGAGCTTGCGGTCATGGCGGCATGCGATCTCGAGTTTGACGACGAGTACTTTCAAAAGCGGCACAACTATGTGCTCGCGCCGGGCGGTGGGTACCTCCCGCTCTTTGCCGAGTACGACGATGGCTTTGCGTTCTGGAAGGCCGAAGGCTTCCGCACCGGCAAGCACTACAAGTTCCGTCCGGCGAGCAACGGCCTCGCCGGCTCGGCCTGCCACGGCCTCACCCTCTACGCGCGGCAGTACAACGGCATGGTTGTGTTGGCGCATCCGTCCGAGTACTAGCCAGGCATCGTTGGGTGGTTGCGCTTGTGGTTGTGGTTGTGGTTGTGGTTGTGGCTGTGATTGTGATTGTGATTGTGATTGTGATTGTGATTGAGGTTGTGGTTGTGGTTGTGGTTGTGGTTGTGGTTGTGATTGTGATTGTGATTGTGATTGTGATTGTGATTGTGATTGTGATTGTGATTGTGATTGTGATTGTGATTGTGATTGTGATTGTGATTGTGATTGAGGTTGTGGTTGTGATTGAGGTTGTGGTTGTGGTTGTATGTGTTATCGACGTTGAGATATTACGATTAATCGCTGCAGACATTGTGATTCATCGTTGTGAACAATCGTTGTGGTGAATCATTCAGTTAATCGTTGGCTATGGTCGGCCGAAATGATGTCCCCTTCACTCACTTCAGGCGTTTTGAGCGGCAAAAGACGGCCATCGTTTGCCACTCGGCTCGTTCCTCCCCTTTTTGGTTTTCAGCCATGTTCCGGGGAGCGGTGATTGGCCGTGGCCTGCTTGGCGGCGGACGGATGTGCGGTCTGCAGCAGCTGAGGGGCGCCATGCGTAGCATGAGCATGAGCAGCAACAACAGCAGTGGCTCAGAATCTATGAAAGCACCTACCAATGCCGTGGCGGCAGCAGTGGAGGCAGCAGCAGCAGCAGCAGGAGCAGCAGGAGGCAGAGCGGGTGGCACTCAAGGCAGCGCGACATCCACGGCTGAGGCGACGACGACGACGACGACGGGGAGCAGGAGCAAGGACATGGGGGAGAGTATGGGCATTGCAGGGCATCTCAAAGCATACGCTGGACTGTCAAAGGCCAGACTCTCTCTATTGGTCGTCCTTACATCTGCTGCTGGCTATGGTATGGCTCCAGCTGCGCTCTGTACCCTCCCTCATGGCGCGGCTATGATGGCTACGGCAGTCGGAACAGGCCTCTGTGCCGGTGCTGCCAATGCTCTCAATCAGAGCATCGAAGTTGCTCATGATTCAAAGATGCATCGGACAAAGACCCGCATCTTGCCCACCGGCAAGCTCTCCGTCAACCATGCGCTTGGCTTTGCTGCTGCCTCGGGCACGGCCGGTGTCGGGCTCCTCGCCGCTGCCTCCAACCCGCTCACCGCTGCTCTGGGCGCCGGCAACATTGCCCTCTACGCAGGCCTCTACACTCCGCTCAAGCGAGTGCATGAGATCAACACCTGGGTCGGCGCCCTCGTCGGTGCCATCCCGCCCATGATGGGCTACGCTGCCTGCATGGGCACCATCGATGCCACTGCTGTCTACCTCGGCGCCACCCTGTTCTCATGGCAGATGCCGCACTTTATGGCTCTCGGCTACAACCTCAAGGACGACTACCTGCGCGGCGGGTACAAGATGATGCCGTCGTTTGATGCGCCCAAGGCTGCGGCGGTCTCGCTCCGGCACTCGGCTGCACTGGGCGCTATGGGCGTCGCCGCCCCGCTCATGGGCCTCACGACCCCGCTCTTTGCCCTCGGCGCCACCGGCGTCAACGCCATCCTCATCGCCCGTGCTTGGTCGTTCTACTCTTCGCCAAACAACGCCACCGCACGCGCGCTCTTCCGCACCACCCTCTGGCACCTCCCGCTCCTCCTCACCATCATGCTGCTGACCAAGGCCGCGCTGGAGGACGAGGCCGCGCCGGCTGAGGACGCCGACCGCGGCGCCGATGTGCCGGCTGCAGTGGCATGAGTCACTCGCGAACCGAGTATTCACGCACTCACTACTCCCCCCCGAGTCTGCGATGGAAGGCCGACCTGCAGCGCTGTCGCTGCCGGCGGCTTAGGCCGACTCGCGGCGTGCGGCGGCGCGGCCGCCATGGGCGAGGACTACGGCGAGAACAAGCGGCGCAATCGAGTCAGCGGCATGGTTGACAAAGTCGTTAAAGTCTGCTGCAGCATCGCCTTCCATGGTGTCCGAGAGGGCGCGGACAACAAGGTACGGGACGCCAAAGGCGTGGCAAATCTGGCCAACGGCAGCAGCTTCCATGTCGACCGCCAGCGGCGAGCCGAGCTTCTCCCACAGCGGGCGGAGCTCGTTCTTGCGCGCCGTCGTCACAAACTCGGAGCCTGTCACCACCCGACCGATGTGGAGGGCGGCATCCGGAGCGAGGACTTGCGGAGCGGCGTCTGACGCGAGCTGGAGTAGGACTGGATCGGCGGCAAAGGAGCGGAGACCGTCAAGAAAGGGTAGCTCGCCACGCTTGTGGACGTAGTCGGGCTTGTGCGGGAGGACCAGGGCAGTGACGTCCATGTCGTAGTTGATGGTATCCGCCGCCAGGATGACATCGCCAACCATGTGATGGCCCATGAGACCGCCAGCCACGCCCGAGAACAGCACCGCATCGACATTGAATGCCGTGATAAGCATGGTGGCCACTGCAGCAGCATACACTTGGCCCACGTTGGATGCCACCAGCACCACATCGACCTCGGCAGCACAGCATTCCGATCCAGTTTCCGCACCAGGCACAGGCACATCGGCTGCAAGCGCATCGGCTGTAGGCGCATCTGCGGCAGGCGCATCGGTATCGGTATTGGCGTTGGCAGGCGCATCGGCATCAGTATTGGTGTTGGCAGGCGCATCGGTATCGGTATTGGTGTTGGCAGGCGCATCGGTATCGGTATTGGCGTTGGCAGGCGCAGTCACATCGGCCGCAGCGACGAGGCAATGACCGCAGGGCGCAGCGGGCGAGCACCTTGCCTTGCCGAGATGAAAGGTAAAGAGGGAGCCCTTTGAGACGACAGTCACTTCGGTGAGTGCCTTGCGAAGGAGAGCAATCTCCACACCCATGGCTCCAATGATGCCGTAACTCCGTCGGTCGCTCATATGCTTTGTCTGCGGCGGAGATGAATGTGTTGGGAGGGGGGAGGAGGGAGGAGGGATGAGGAGCGGCTGACACAGTGACGGCGATCTGCACGTGGAGGGGGGTGAGCGGGGGGGGGGGAATCGGATGGTTGGCCTCTCAGAGTGGTGATGGGGGGTGGTAGGGGAGGGGATGGCGGAGGTGATCGGGTTGGGTATGGGGAGGGGGGGGGGGGCTAAGCAGACGTGATGGGGGGAAGTGACCTATGGCGATGGATGGTGACGGGATGGACAGCCATGGTGATGATGGCGCCCAGCAGCTCACTTCCGACCATCACCAAGGTACTCTCATCCCCCACCGAGTCTATCGATTGAAATGGGGTGGACAGTGCAAGTCATCGGGGAAGGCGGCTGTTCCGGGCGTGCGGGCAAGTCGGGCATGTCGGGCATGTCGGGCATGTCGGGCATGTCAGGCAGGCGGACAAGGCGGGCGGGGTAGAGACGGATTGGCGGATATCACCGCACTCTTCGAAGAGAGCAGGAGCGGCAGAGGGAGAGAGGGAGAGAGAGAGAGAGAGAGAGAGGGCCAAGTCGAGGATGAGTCTAAGTAGCATGCCCTCTATGGGTATGCTGGCTGAGGGACGTGGAGGAGGAAGGCATGAGGCAGGGAGAGTCATTGGTGTGGTCGTGGCTCTGGTCGCCTTCCTCGCATCTTCGCTCCCTCCTGCCACTGCTGTCTTCCGATGGCTATTTGCGAAAAAGGATTTCGATTATCCCATGGCTGCTGTGGTTGCTGCCAGCAGCATTCCCTTTGTAATGGCCATACTCTACTTTGCTGCGGTTGCTATGGCTTTCACTCCTTGGAGATCTTGGCGCTGTGGTGTTCATTCAGATCGCGCTCCGCATGCTCCGCCCTATCTCTCGCTCGTACGATTACTTTATGTTGGTGATCTCGTTGTCATTGTCTTGCTTTATGGTCTTGCTCATCTTGGTCTCGCGGTGGCTCTTGTATCGCTTCCGGTGCCGATGGTCCTGGCTTTGAGAGCTGCTCTGGCTCAGGCATGCTCGGCTGCGCTCCTCGTCCTGCGGTCGGATCGCGGACCGCTGGCCACGCTGCTGCCGGCCTTGGGTATGGGGGCACTCTGTCTGGTCATGGCCGTTGTCTTCATCTTTGTCGATTACGATGACGGCCTCGCCTTCCGCTCGCTGTCAACGAGCCAGGTCGCGGCGCTGGGCGTGCTCGCCGGCTCACGCGCTGCCGAGTTTGCCACCGGAGCTGTGCTTCGGACGCTGACCGCGCTGCGCTGTGGGAGGGCGGCAGCCAGCGTGGCGCCCGTCGAGCTTACCGCCGACGAGGAAGCCGAGCAGGCTGCTCCGCGCGAGCTGCGATCGGCGCTCGGCCCGTTTGGTCGAGTCTGGGCCCACAACCCGGCATGGGCCGCGCACCTCTCCGAGGTCCGCGACACTGGCGTGTACGACGGCGAGCTTGTAGGCTTCTCGCGCGAGGCCACATTTGAGCTGCATGCACTGTGCGCCCTAGCGCTGCTGCCGCTGGCGGCCGGCGGTATGCTCGTCCGCGGCACGCCGCTGGCGGTTCTCGGCGACGTCGTGGCTGATGCGGCGAGCTCCGGCCGCGCGTTTCGGATTCTGTCGTCGCTCGTCTGGCTGGCCGCCATCCAGGCTGTGCGGCCGGTGGCTAACGCCCACATTGTCCTCCATGAGCACTCGGTGACGTACGTGACGGGCTCGGTGGTTGCGCTTGCCGCTGGCGTCGGCGGCGCGGTGGTGGTCATCCCCGGCGAGGCCGAGTCAGTCGGTGTACTTCAGTTTGTGGCCGTAGTTGTCATCCTCGCCTGTTTCAGCCTCTCGTGGCGGGTCACTTCCACCCTCCAGAAGCGGGCAACCAATGCTGCTCACGCCGAGACGCTCGTCCGCCTCCTTCCGCAACTGGCCGGCGCCATCGACATGGACGCATACGTTGCGTCGGCGGCCGCCAGCCGGGGGGCCGGTGGCGGCGGCGGCCTCGAGCTTTCCTCGAACCAGCACTTGCTCGCGATGGAGCAATCATCGCTGGCGTCTGGGCATGGCAGAGGCAGCAGAGGTGCCGGCGCCGGCGACGACGGCGCCACCGGCCCGCTTGCTCTCAAGTCGCTCCTTGCCCGTGATTACTCGCACATCGGAGTTGAGGACGAGAGGCAGCTTGCGCGGCAGTCGTCGTTGCGGCCGACGCCGCTGGAGCGGCTCGACGCCCGGCGGAGCGAGTTTGCGGCTGCAGCAGCAGCTGAAGCCGAAGCCGAGGCCGCAGCAACTGCAGCATCGGCAGCAGCGGCAGCGGCAGCAGACGAGGTCGAGGCGGCGAATAGGCACCAAGCCGAGGTGGCGACTGATGTAGATGGTGCCACGCACGATGATGCCATCGGTCGGCCGGGCACGCCTGGCCCACGCCCGCCAAGCTCGACAACCCCTGCGAGACAGGCGTCGGTCCGGAGCGCGATATCGCCGGCGTCGTCGTTGAGGTGATTTGATGCCTCGGTTGCAAACCTGCGTAAACTTCATACGGTGTGGCGAGGACAGGCCGTATCGCCAGCCGCAAAGTTCGGCGCCGCTCGTGTCCAAGCTGCATGACAGCCGGCGGCCGGTCCGGAGCAGCACAGCTCACCTGTTGGTTGCGTGATGGCGGGAAGGACGGGGGGGGGGGGGAGGGGAGGGGGGGAGGGCCAGGCGTAGTGTGGCTTGGTGGACGTTGGCGAGGCAGAGAACATGTGAATATATTTTTTTGCAACTCGATCCGACGGAACGTGGTCTTCACACCGTTTGATGGACACGGTTTGCGCGTGTTTATTGCTGGCCAACGTCGAGCCGCATTCTCGTTCTCTCTAGAACCGACACGATGAAGCTCGCACTGACCTTTGTCGTCATTGTTGCGTGCATTGCCGCAGCACATGCTGACCTCGTACGTGGCATTGCCTATATGTATAGAGGGTGTTTGGGGTGTTTGCTGCGCCAGGGGGGGCGCTGGCGCTTTGTGCAGAGGCGAGGGTTGCAACCCCCGCAAGGGCGAACGACTGGCGTCCATCTACGCGTGAGGCTCGTTTTTTTCGAGTGTTCCATGGCGCTACGGGCGGATGTATGGGGAGGACGGGGCAGCCGAATGACCACCCCTTCGGTGAGTGTAGGGGAGAAGGCGTGCTACGTCCCACTCGGGACTTTGCGTGTGCCTCTAGCCTATTTTGCGCCTTTTGCAGGCGGGAGGGCGGGCTGGCGGGCGGGTGTGCGACCGGCCGCTCTGGCGTATTTTTTTGGGTTCGTCGGAAGACCCCCGTTGGCGTCAGCGGGCGGCGCGTAATTGGCGAAGCAGTGGAGGAAAGGGACTTACGAGTCGGGCATGATGGGCGGCATGGCATGCGGCGGGATGGCTGCGGTGTGGGGACAGTACATGCACAGCCCGCGTGGCTCGAACAACCGCCTCGATGAGGACAACCGCAACCGCAACGACGGGAACCGGCTGTTCGACTCGCAGAACAACAACAAGGGTGGTTACAACATGAACCAGATGGAGTACTACGGTGGCTCCGAGCTCCAGGTGGAGTGGACCAACCAGCACTCGTGCGGCGACGCCGCGGCCGAGTGCCAGATCATCATGCAGTACATGTGTGAGGACAACAACGGCGGCATTGGCATCCGTAACGGGCAGCAGCAGACCCGGATCCCGGAGAACAAGGACAAGGACCACAAGTTCGGTCGCCACGAGTCGGCGTCGTACTGGGCGGACTGCAAGGCCCGCCAGCGCAACCTTGGCCTCTTCCTCGCCGACCAGAACATCCCCGAGGATGCGACTGCGATGCGGACTCGCCAGAACAACGACGAGAACGCCAACAACCGCCGCCGTGGCTACGAGTGCCCGGAGGAGCGCGACTACTACCCGTACTGGCATCCGTCGCCGTGGAAGGATGTCGCGATCTTCACCTCGCGCTCGGACGAGCTCTGCCCGATGTACCGCGCCGAGTCGCAGAACGTCAAGGGCAAGCACTACTGCACTGGTCTTCGCCAGGAGACGCCCGGCAACCCGATCACCTCGGGCTCGGCTATCAACAACCAGGCTGAGTGCGAGGCTATTGCCGAGTTTGAGTGGGTTGAGGCGCCGGCCTGGGGCCTTCCCGCGCCGGCCTGCTTCCCGGACACCATGATCAAGTCGCGGATCAACCACCTCGGCAACGGCGTCGACGGGTGGCAGAACCGCTACGTGTGGCGCCTGCCCGCCGTCTCGCGCGAGCAGGTCTGCGTCTTCCGCATGCGGTACAACATCACCACGATGGACTACGACGGCTGGAACACGTACGCCGACATGAACGACAACGAGGACAACTACGCGTGGCAGGGCGACCCGACGGTCAACGTCGGCTCCGATGGCACCGACATCCTCCTCAAGCTCCGGATCTCGACGGACCAGATGGGCCGGACCTTCCAGGACCGCACGTCGACGTTCATCATCAAGCCGTCGCCGGTCGAGGGCCGCATCATCAACCTCAACGTCATGGGCCAGCGCGGCAACATTGTCCAGAACTACCCGTCGGTTGAGTACGACTACGTGCCGACCATTGTGCGCGCCACGACCTCGACCTTTATTCACCGCCAGGTGACCGGCTCGAACACCACGCCCGACGGTGCCGGCAACGGCGCCGACGAGACGGACCGCTCCAACTTTGTTGAGCTTGCCAAGCCCGCCGAGGGCGCGGTCAAGACGTCGGCCGGCAACTACCCGGCGTACGCCGAGAACATCACCATGTTCAACCAGCCGATCAACAACAACGCTGCGTACGACATGGTCATCCACTGGTCGACCTACTCGCTCAACAACGACCAGCAGAACGAGGCCAACCCCTACCAGGACCTCGGCCTCATGCGCTACAGCTCGCCGGCGACCTACGAGTTCATGGCCACCCGCAACAACGACTTCTCCAACCGCTCGCACAAGGGCCGCATTGAGGTCACCGATGGTGGCAGCGCCTCGCCTTCGCTCGACGCTGGCAAGATCGCCATCATCGCCGGTGCCTCGGTCGGTGGTGTCGTCGTCGTCGGTGGCGGTGCCGCCTACGTCGCCACCCACCGCTCCATGTTCTCGGGCATGGGCGGTGGCGCCAAGGCCCCTGCCGGCTACGCCTAATCGTGGTCTGTCATCACACAATGAACAAGCCGATTTTCTTCAGCGTAGTGACCGGGCGCGCAAAGAAGAGGGGAGGGGGCATCTCTGTGGTCTTTGCCTGACAGGTGCGCACCAGGGAGGGGGGGGAGGAAATAGCAGCTGACTCGCAGAGCGCGAATGATGTCAAGGTGGACAAGTCGGCGTAGACATGGTGTTGGCGGTGGTGGTGGTGGTGGTGGCGGTGGTCTGGTGGTGGCTCTGGCGGTGGCTCTGGTGGTGTGGCTCGGGGCAGAGGCTGTGGTTGGAGACGGGGCAGCTCTGTTTGAGGCGAGTGACTTTGCCCATCATCGGCAACTCTCTCCAGAGTACGACCTTTATTGGACGGTGGACAGGGCGAGTCAGCGAGTCATCTTCGGGGTCTCGGTCGAAGCAAGTGGTTGGGTCGGTCTCGGCATCTCGCCATCGGGTTCGATGGTCGGTGCGGACATGGTTGTCGGTGGCGTGGTCAGAGGGGAGGTGTATTTCTCGGTACGTTGGGAGCGGTGCGAGCGGGGAGGGGAGGGGAGGGGAGGATGGGGAAAGAGGCGGTGACTCATGTGAAGGAGGCTTGTATGCGGGTACAGGATCGGCATGGTGGGAGTGAGAACGGGTTCCCAGAAGCGGATGGCGACGGAACGCTGTGGGTGCTGGAGGGCGGGAGCGAGGAGGGCGGGCGGACGATGCTGCAGTTCTCGCGAGCAATTGGGGCATGTAATGCAGATGATGTGGCGATCGAAGCTGGGACGTCGCAGGTGGTGTATGGCTACACGTTGACGGCCGACGCGGACAGCTCGTTCTCGCCCGGCGTGTTTGTAAGCACGATGTGAGCGGCACGGCGTCGGTCAACCTGCTCACAGCCGGCCAGGGTACAGCAGCATTACCGGATGGTGCGGCCACGGGTGAGCTCCGCGCCGGCGGCGTGTTTGTGGGCGGGGCGACGACGACAATGTACGGGTGCTCGGGAGGCAAGCTCCCGGGCGACATCAAGTACCATTTGATCGGATACACGCCTGTCATCCAGCCGACGAGCAACCATGGACGGGTCCACCATATGGTGGTATACGCGTGCCCAAAGACGATGGCGATCAATGAGACAGCGTTTCTGGGGTGGCGGGGCGACTGCAACCGCGATGCGAGTATGCCGGCGGAGATGGCGCGGTGCAAGGAGGTTGGGCAGCCGATCATGGGCTTTGGGGTCGGCGGCGGCGGGGTGCGGTTCCCAGCGCATGTCGGACTTCCGTTTGGGCTCGGCGAGATAGCGTACGTAGTGCTGGAGATCCATTACGACAAGATGCAACCAGAGATGTTTGTGGACAACTCGGGGATCGACTTTCACTACATGGCGTCGTCGGGAGAGCGGCAGGACGCGGGTGCGTTCTGGACGGGCGCGGTGGGCTTTGTGGTCCCGCCGGGCCAGGCCGCGTTTGGCGTGGACGGAGTGAGCGCGAGCGAGTGCAGCGCGAGCGTGTTTCCGCCGCAGGGAGTGAGCATCTTTGGCGCCTTTCCGCACACCCACTTGCTCGGACGGAGCGTGGTGGGCCGGCATGTGCGGAACGGGACGGAGTTGGCGCCGTATGCGTGGAACCCGCACTTTGACTTTAACTTTCAGGCCTTTGAGTGGCCCGCGGACGAGATCCGTGTCCTGCCGGGCGATGAGCTTCATGTGCGATGCGAGTACGACTCGCGCGGGCGGAGCAGCGCGACGATGGAGGGGCCATCGACGCAGCACGAGATGTGCCTCGTCTCTGTGCTCTACTACCCTCGGGCGGCGCTGACGACTGCAGTTCAGACGACCGAGTACGAGGTGGTCTTGCCAGAGTTTGCAGCGGCGCTCGAGGCCGGCGATGCGAGTCTAGAGGTGGCGCGGGTGCGGCGAGCGATGGAGGCGTACCGCAACAAGACGAGCAGGGCCAGCGGCGACGACAGCATCGAGCCGCTCCGCAACCTCCGGATTGCGGCGTTCCTCAGCGAGGCCGGGGTCACCTGGAGCGCACTCCAGGTGGCACTGTGGAAGGAGGCGATGGCAGCTACTGAGGCGAGCGGGCGGGTGACGGCGTGCTTCGACGGGGCGGTGCCGCAGGTGTGGCCGTTGCCGTCTGCGCACCTCCCTCTTGTGACGACGCACTACACGCGGCCACAAAGCTGCGGACAGACACCTGTGACTACGCCGAGCATGGGCGATGCGCTCCAGCTCGACCGGCACCCGGGAACGTCGCGATCGGCCGTCCTCGGCTCTGTCATCCTCGCCTTGGCGCTCTGCTCGGTCTTCACCTGCGCGTTTGTGGCAGGAGTCTTTACCAGTGCGCGGCCCAAGTCGAGCATAGACGAGGGAGCAGTTGAGCTCGAGCGTCGGCGGTCCGAGTTTATGGAGCGAGTGGCATCCGAGAGCGTGGCATCGTCGATGGGCCAGACGAGAGTGTGACAGTGGTGATGGCGGCAGCTGTGCGGGTACTTGTCTTTGAGAGATTGGTGTCTGTCTGTGAAAGAGAGGGATCCATCTGGAGGAGGCAAGGATGAGTGAGATGCAGTCGTTGTTGGATGTGCGGGAGAGGGCCGAGTATCTGTCTAAGGTATGGCCATAGGGTGTTGGGCGGGGTTGGGGGGCTGGGGGGGGTTGGGGTTGGGGTTGGGGTTGGGGTTGGGGTGAGGACTGACGTGTGTGCGTATATGTGTGTATGTGTATGTGTATGCGTATGTATGGTTATGGTTGTGGTTGTGGTGGTTGTGGTTGTGGTGGTTGTGGTTGTGGTGGTTGTGGTTGTGGTTGTGGTTGTGGTGGTGGCGGTTGGTCGGCAACTCGGGACTTGGCGCCGGAAACCGGGGCGTGTGCGGATGTTGATGGGGGCAGATA
>NW_013657613.1:147349-152656 GCF_000142905.1 Thecamonas trahens ATCC 50062
CTGTCCAAGATGTGTGGGTGGATGCGGGTGGTGATGCTGGCTGATGGTTGCGGATGTGGTGGTGAACGGGGGCGGGCGTGGCGGGCTGGTGGGCTGGCGGGCTGGTGGGCTGGTGGGCTGGCGGGCTGGTGGGCTGGTGGGCTGGTGGGCTGGTGGGCTGGTGGGCTGGTGGGCTGGTGGGCGTACAGAACACGCTGCTGGATCGGGTGGCGTTGGTGGGTTCGCTGCCGGAGCCTGCACCGCCGGTGTCGGAGCTGAACGCCTACTTTGTCAACTTTTTCCGCGCACACACATCGTCCGAAGATGCCAAGGGCTCGTCGGGCTTGCTGCTGACGTTTGAGAGCTCTGTGCTTGTGGTTGTGGAGCACGCGCCCGAGGTTGTGGCGGCGTTGCTTCGCGAGCTGGCGGCGGGAGTGCCGTCGTCGACAACCGATGCCGAGGGCGAGACGGCGCCGCTGCTGGTGGGCGTCCGCCTGCTGGCGTTGGTGGAGGATATTCCGCGGAGACGGTTCCCGCTGTTTGCGGTGCGGGCGGTGACGCTCTCGCGGGCAGAGCGGTACGATCTCGATCTCGACGATGCTGTGGGTGTGGCGTCAACGACGTACGTTGCGCTGCTTAAGCTCGGCGACGTGCTTACGACCGAGTACGACAAGGGTTCGGACGCGCTGTCGCGGGCGCTCGACTCGCTGCGGAGCAACGAGGCGACATCCAAGCTCATTCCAGTCACCTCGAGCATGAATGTCCTCCTCTCCTCCTCGGCGCTCTGTACGCTCGACGAGTACATGGAGATCTACGAGGCGCCCGTCGACATTGCCCTCGACTCGGAGCTCCAGTATCCGCCCCCGTTTGATGGCTGGTGGTTCCACCTGTTGTAGATGAATGAAGACTGGGCGAGCACATGCTGTGTGTGGTTGTGTGGTTGTGTGGTTGTGTGGTTGTGTGTGGTTGTATGGTTGCGGATGTGGATGCGGATGTGGTTTGTGTCGCCCTTCTCCCTCCCCTCCCTCCCCTCCCCTCCCTCCCCTCCCCTCCCCTCCCCTCCCTCCCCTCCCCTCTGTCCCCGCTTGTCGCCGTCAAACCCTCTGCGGGTAATGGTTGTCGGTCGACTAATTGACCAGTCTCTTGTTCCATTAATGGTTCGTTGCCCTTGGTCGTATCACTTTGGTTGACGAACAACCGCCAACCGACCGAGACTGACACCGACACGACAACGACAACAGCGACCACACCTTCCATACCCTCCCCCCCCCCCCCCCCCCTCCCTCCTTCCTCGACCCACTCCACCTCCCTCCTCAACATTCGAAACATATGGCTTTGGAGCAGCACTCCTACGTGGTGGGCGGTGTCCGGTTCGACGTGGACCCGGCTTACACCTTGGAGAACGCCATTCTTCTCGGAGAGGGCTCGTTCGGGCAGGTGGTGAAGGCGACACTCCGTGCGACGGGGCAGACGTTTGCGGTGAAGAAGATCAAGAACGTGTTTGACAACCTCATTGATGCCAAGCGGACTCTGCGGGAGCTGCGACTGCTGGCGCAGATGAACCATGAGAATGTCATCTCCATTCGCGACATCATGCCCATCGAGGACTTGGAGCAGTTTGTCTCGCTCTATCTCGTCACTGACTTGCTCGACACCGACTTGCACAACATCTGCGCTTCGAGCAATGTGCTGACCGACGACCACTGCAAGTACATCATCTACCAGGTCCTCCGTGGTCTCAAGTATGTTCACTCGGCAGGCGTCATCCACCGTGACCTCAAGCCGTCCAACATCCTCATCAACGCAAACTCGGACTGCCGCATCTGCGACTTTGGCCTTGCGCGCGTTGTCGACCACGACGACGACACTGCGTACTACACCTCGTATGTCGCCACGCGCTGGTACCGCGCACCCGAGGTCATTCTCGAGAAGGGCTGCTACTCTAAGGCTGTCGACGTCTGGTCCGTCGGCTGCATCCTCGCCGAGCTCCTCGGCCGCACCCCGCTCTTCCCCGGCCGCGACTCGGTCCAGCAGCTCTCGCTCATCACCGACGTGCTGGGCAACTTTTCGGCCGAGCAGGTCCGCAAGACGCGCAATCCCAAGGCGCGGGCGTTCATGCGGGCCATGCCGCGCAAGCGCGGGCGGTCGCTGTACGACATGTTCCCCTCGGCTAACCCGCAGGCCGTCGACCTCATGCAGCGCATGCTCCACCTCGACCCGGACTACCGCATCTCGGTCGAGGAGGCGCTCGCCCACCCGTACCTCTCGCAGCTCCACTTGCCGTCTGACGAGCCCGTTGCCGCCTCCACCATCGACTTTAACTTTGAGGCCGCCCCGCTCACCGAGCCCATGCTCCGCGCCCTCATCTTCAACGAGATGCTGCGGTTCCATCCGGAGCTCGGCCAGTACATCGACAACATGTCGCCGACCGACGTTGTCGAGGCGCCTGAGATCACCGACATGGACCTCGAGGTCATGCGCGAGGCCCGCATGTCCGCCGCCATCCTCGAGGCTGCCGAGAGCCTCGGCGAGGCCGACCTTGCCGCCGTTGACGCCGTCGTCTCGGACGACGAGTATCTCGGCGAGGACTCTATGTCGCAGGGCTCCGAATGATGACGATCACAATGATGTTTTCCCTACGTATGAAATACCTCCCTCTGCATGTTACCCACAGTCTTGTGAAGCCAAGCATCGGCATGGGATCATGTTGCCGGCTCGGCCTGCCGTTGGGTTGGCAGGCGGGAGCAGAGCGAGTCGAGGTGAGCGGGGTGGGAGGGAGAGGGCCAAGCCAAGCCAGGCCAGAGCACTGGCCGCGACTGCGACGGACTACCTGACTCTCCCAAAGTTGGCGAAGAGGAGGAAAGGCGTCCAGGTACACATAGTCTGTGGGTGTGAGCGTGAGTGTGAGTGTGAGCGGGTGTATCTCTGCTCTGCTCTGCTCTGCTGTGCGTGTGCTGGACAACGTTGACAAGGACGTGTGGCAGGTAGCGGACAAGTCGGAACAGAGGTCGGCGAGGTAACGGCAGGCGGAAGCGAGGCAGTGACGGCTGTATTGGACGGGTTTGGTTGTACAACGATCGAGAAGGTATGGCAGAGCTGGACGAGGCCATCACATCGATTGATGCTGCTGTCAATCAGCGACTGATGCACGCCCTGTCGCTGGCTTCTAGCGGCTCGCAGGCTGGCCAGGCCGAGGGCGGTGGGTATGGTGGTGGAGAAGCAACGGGCTACCGTGATCATCAACAGACAGAGCTGCCTCGCGCGCAGCCGATGTCTTCGCACGGGCACTCGAGCTATACGAGGTATGGAGGACATGCGAGCCAGGCGCAGCCGATGTCGCAGTCGTACGCGACCGAGGCCAGATACGGAGCGAGCCGGTTTGCGAGCACGCCGGTTCCGAATCGGGCCCGAGGCGGGGGCGTGCAGGCTGCCGAGACGGCGGGGATGATGGCGCAGCTCGAGGCGGAGCACCAGGCGCGGATGGCGGCCGAGCTGTCGGCGCAGCGGCTGGCGGCGCAGGTCGAGTCGATGGCGACGTCGCGGACGGCGCTGCAGAACCAGTCTCGGCACGAGATGGAGTTGCTAGCGGCACACGCGCGGTCGCTGCAGAGCCGCGCCGAGTCGTCCGAGGCGCGGGCGCGCGAGTCGCATCTCTCGGCGTCGCGGGCGCTGGAAGAGGCCCATGCCCGCATCGCCAGTCTGGAGAGCTCGTCAGCCGAGGCAGCGGCACGGGTGGAGACTCTGACGGCGAGCGCGGCTGCAGCCGAGGCTGCGGCCCATAACGCGCGGGCAGCGTTGGCGGCGACCAAGCGCGAGGCCGGCGGCGCGGTGGAGGCTGCCGAGCGCGAAGCAGCGCGGCTGCGGACCGAGGTGGCCGAGGCGACGGCTGCGATCCGTTCGCTTCGCGAGTCGCTGCAGACCAAGGAAAACGAGGCGCGGCGGGCGGGCGAGGCGCGCGACGAGGCGCGCGAAGCGCTGGCAGCGACGCAGGGCGAGTTGGTCCGGGTCCAGGCAAGGGCCGAGGAAGAAGAGTCGCTGCGGAAGGAGAGCGAGCTCGCACGCCAGCGGGCGGAAGGCACCGTTGCCCTGCTCGAGAGCCAGCTCGCGGCAGCCCGAGGTGAGCGCAAGCGGGAGACCAACGCACGCCACGAGCTGATGGCCAAGGCGGCGCGGACCGAGGCCGAGCTGGTCAACAAAGTCCACACGGCCGAGCAGAGCGCGGCCGATGCGCGCGCCGAGGTCGACGCGCTCCGGGCGCAGCTGGCGGTTGCCCGCGAGGCCGGTACCCTCCATCACTCGTCACAGTCGTCGGCGCTGGGCGTCATGCGCGACCG
The DNA here is from genome assembly GCF_000142905.1 of Thecamonas trahens ATCC 50062. Taxonomy (NCBI): domain Eukaryota; order Apusomonadida; family Apusomonadidae; genus Thecamonas; species Thecamonas trahens. Next base: position 151,663 of record NW_013657613.1, read on the forward strand.
GTGCATGGCGCTTCAGGCCCGGATCGAGGAGGCGACGGCCACCATCACCTCGCTCGAGAACCAGCTGGCGTCGGTCCAGCTGGAGCGGGCGTCGCTGCAGGGTGAGGTGGCGCTGCTCCAGCGTCAAAAGGTTGAAGTTGAAGGCGTGGCGGCGGCGGCACGGGCGGCGGCGGCGCATGGCCAGGCCGACCAGGCCAAGCTTCTCTCCGAGTCTGAGACTGCCCGCTCGCTGTTCGAGCTCCAGTCGGAACTGGCTTCCAAGTCGGAGGCGCTCGAGCGCGCCGAGGCCACCGTCGCCGCTCTCGAGGATCAGAACGGTCAGCTCGAGGCCTTTGTGGCGGCGCTCACTGCGCAGCTCAACAGTGCGCATCGCTCGCCCGCGGCTGCGGCCGCGCCTGCGGCTTCAGCTGCGGCTGCTGCCGTGCCTGCGTCCCACGCGCCATCCCCGATCCGACTTGCCTCGCCGCGTAGCTGGCGGCCGCCGCCGCCGCGGCACCCACCGGTCCGATCGCCTGCAGCAGGCATGTCGGCGGCTGCTGTCTCTGCGGCAGCGGCGTCCGCAGCAGCAACCGCAGCATCTGCGGCAGGCACTCGCGGTCGCCGCTCTGTTCCGCCACCATCATCCCCATCGAGCCACTCTGTCCGCTCTGATGACCCGCTTCCGCGGCGGCCACAGCTGTTGCCAATGTGACCATGGCTGAACGATAAAAAAGAATTATGGGAACAATGGATGACGTAAATGGAACGTCGTCGTCGCCAGTGATTGAGTGAGACAGAGAGAGAGAGAGGGAGAGAGGACGAAGCGAACTGACGGAATGCTGACCAACGAGCTAACGACGACGACGACGGTACATCTCTTTGAGAAGGACAGACATGGTAAGTGATGAAGAACAGAGGGATTATTACCGACTGGTGATGTCAACCATGTCCATACCCCCTCTCCTGGCCCTTCCCCTTGGCCCTTCCCCTCCTCCTCTCTCTCTCGGACGAGAGA
>NW_013657613.1:152851-154230 GCF_000142905.1 Thecamonas trahens ATCC 50062
ATAAGGAGCCCCCCTACCCTTCCCCCCTCCCCTCCCCTGCCCACCGTGGGATTGTGACACGCCGGGTGGATCTCTTCTCCACTCGGCCTCTGCCCGTCTACCTCGTTTGATGCGGCTGGTAGAGGCGGTGGGTAGAGGCGGTGGGTAGGGGAGGGGAGCGTTTGGCTTCTGTTTGTTTGGGTGAGCGCGAGGGTGTTATGTATGCATGTATGCATGTATGTATGTATGTGTGTATGTATGTGTGTGTGTGTGTGTGCGTGTACTCATGGTGTTTGTGCGTCTGTCTCTGCGTCTGTCTCTGCGTCTGTCTCTGCGTCTGTCTCTGCGTCTGTCTCTGCGTCGGCTTGTGACTCTGGTGCGTGACTCTGGTGCGTGGCTTGGGTGTGTGGCTGCCTCTGTTTTACACAGTCGACGACAACGGATCCGGTGTGCTACACGTGTGGCGAGTCTGGCCACTTTTCCCGCGAGTGCCCTGCTGAGGACGGCCCGCTTGATGGCGCTGGCTCCAAGTGCTACAGCTGCGGCCAGTATGGCCACATTGCCCGCGAGTGCCCGGATGTGACGGATGTGGTGAACGGCATCTCGGGGACCAAATGTTACAGCTGCGGTCAGATCGGGCATTACGCCCGCGAGTGCCCCGATGGTGACGGTGCCGGCTCGGGCTCGCCGGGCGTCGGCTCCAAGTGCTACAACTGCGGCCAGCGCGGCCACTTTGCGCGCGAGTGCCCTTCAGGTGGCAGCAACGGCGGCAGTGGCCGCGAGGGCGGTAACCGGTGCTTCCGCTGCTCGGGCGTCGGCCACTTTGCGCGCGACTGCCCGTCCGAGGACGCCCGGACGTGCTACGTCTGCCACCAGCGCGGCCACTTTGCGCGCGACTGCCCGCTCGACGACGGGACCCAGGAGCGCGCGCCGCGTAGCAGCGGCGGCTCGTGCTACAACTGCGGCCAGACCGGCCACTTTGCCCGCGACTGCCAGGCTTCAGGCTCGGATGACGACGGCGGGTACCGTCCCCCGGCCCGCTCGGGCCGCAACTCGCGTGGCGCCAAGTGCTTCCGCTGCGGCGAGGTCGGCCACATGGCCCGTGACTGCGCGTCGGAGGACCGCAAGTGCTTCAACTGCGGCCAGCCGGGTCACTTTTCGCGCGACTGCCCCGAGGCTGACGACTACTAAGGTGCTTGCGTACCCTGTTGACTTATTTCCGGGTTTCGGGAGAGGGAAAGGGTGTGCGCAAGGGTTTTGCGCTCCGACACGCGGGCATCATGCCGGATAGACATGAAGAGCGGGTGGAGTATGGTCTTGATGCGAGAGAGAGAGAGAGAGAGAGAGAGAGAGAGAGAGTGGTCGTTCTCACGCCGGCCCTACAGAGTGGCGGCCGGTCC
>NW_013657613.1:156846-158241 GCF_000142905.1 Thecamonas trahens ATCC 50062
GCACCTCACAGGAGTCCCTGTCCGCGGTGTACCGCATGATCCCCGTCCCGTCGTCCGCAGCATGCCACACCCGGATCGTCCTGTCTTCCGACCACGAGACCAGGACCGGCAGCTGGCCATCCGCACTCGGCAGCGCAATCACCCCCCACACACGATTGACGTGGCCCTCCAGCACCTCACAGGAGGCACTGTCCGCGGTGTACCGCATGGCGCCCGTCCCGTCGTCCGCAGCATGCCACACCCGGATCGTGTTGTCCCACGACCACGAGACCAGGACAGGCTGCTGGCCATCCGCACTCGGCAGCGCAATCACACCCTGCACACCGTCGGTATGGCCCTCTAGCACCTCACAGGAGGCACCGTCCGCGGTGTACCGCATGGCGCCCGTCCCGTTGTCCGCAGCATGCCACACCCGGATCGTGTTGTCGGCCGACCACGAGACCAGGACAGGCAGCTGGCCATCCGCACTCGGCAGCGCAATCACCACCCTCCACATCGTCGGTGTGGCCCTCCAGCACCTCACAGGAGTCCCTGTCCGCGGTGTACCGCATGATCCCCGTCCCGTCGTCCGCAGCATGCCACACCCGGATCGTCCTGTCTTCCGACCACGAGACCAGGACCGGCAGCTGGCCATCCGCACTCGGCAGCGCAATCACCCCCCACACACGATTGACGTGGCCCTCCAGCACCTCACAGGAGGCACCGTCCGCGGTGTACCGCATGGCGCCCGTCCTGTCGTCCGCAGCATGCCACACCCGGATCGTGTTGTCCCACGACCACGAGACCAGGACCGGCAGCTGGCCATCCGCACTCGGCAGCGCAATCACACCCTGCACATCGCTGGTGTGGCCCTCCAGCACCTCACAGGAGACACCGTCCGCAGTGTACCGCATGGCCTCGGTCCCGTCGTCCGCAGGGTGCCACACCCGGATCGTCCTGTCCTTCGACCACGAGACCAGGACAGGCAGCTGGCCATCCGCACTCGGCAGCGCAATCACCCCCCACACACGATTGACGTGGCCCTCCAGCACCTCACAGGAAGCACTGTCCGCGGTGTACCGCATGGCGCCCGTCCCGTCGTCCGCAGCATGCCACACCCGGATCGTGCTGTCCTCCGACCACGAGACCAGGACCGGCAGCTGGCCATCCGCACTCGGCAGCGCAATCACACCCAGCACACCGTCGGTGTGGCCCTCCAGCACCTCACAGGAGGCGCTGTCCGCGGTGTACCGCATGGCGCCCGTCCCGTCGTCCGCAGCATGCCACCACCCGGATCGTTCTCGTCCCACGACCACGAGACCAGGACAGGCAGCTGGCCATCCGCACTCGGCAGCGCAATCACCACCCTCCACATTGTCGGTGTGGCCCTCCAGCACCTCCACGCGTTCACCAGTT
>NW_013657613.1:159816-160778 GCF_000142905.1 Thecamonas trahens ATCC 50062
CCGAGAAGGACATTAATGACCGCATCCACGAGGTGTCAGGGATCGGTAGTACTCGAGTGGGTGAATGGCGGCGGCATGAGTAAAGGCAAACGCTCAATAGAGCAAGAGTCGCGCAAGACAGCGATGACAGCGTCTGCAACGCGGGAGACGAGATCGGAAAAGCTGTCGTGGCCGTTACGGTCGCCCTGGACGCACCCCCACTCAGGCAGCGAGTGTATGAGCTGGACTCGTTCACAGCGCGAGGAGTACCATGCTTTCACGTTCAGGTCCTCAGAGTGTTCAGCCTTGTGGACAGCATCCTTGGCGTGAGCAAGATCACCAAAGGCAGCGATAAGGTCAGGGCCAATCCAAGCCTTAGCCTGCTCCTCATGCACGGCGCCGGTGACACGCTCAATGATGTCGGCGTCAGCGAGCCGGGCATCCCCCCAAACGCTATTGAACGGCAAGGCTTCATGCATGAAGACAGGGATGATGACGGGGTTATTGTCGAGGGCAAAGCGCACCTCTTCCATGGCAAAGCCCGAGGCGAGGAGATAGGGCGAGACTGAAATAACAATGATGCGTGAGCCCTCAAGTAGGGCATGCACGTCGTCCATGCCACTGCACCTGACGCCGAACCAGTCCAGCCTGTCCACAAACGCCCTGACACCACGTCGTAAGAGCTCCCGCCGAACGTCGATCATGAAAGCCTTGTCGTGCGAGCCATGCGCGAGAAATACGTCATACTTCTTGATGGGGGGCGGCTTGATCGTAGAAGATGGAGCGGCTGGTGACGATGACGTCGCTTCGATTTGCATGTTCTGGGGGACTGCGGAGGAAGGGGTGGCCGAGCTGGCCGAGCTGGCGTTGGCGGTGAGCAGCGGGCGGGGGCGCTTGGCGGCTCGCCCGGGCTCGGCCGGTTGCCCTGCGCGGCGTTTGGCAGAACCCTGCTGCACTGGTGCGTGTGCAGGGCGCGGGGGGTC
>NW_013657613.1:162867-163634 GCF_000142905.1 Thecamonas trahens ATCC 50062
TGATGGGGTTGATGGGATGGATGGTCGGGTGTGCTGGTTGCAGGAGAGCGATGACGGTTGTGTGGCGGATGTGCGAGGCATAGTTGTGCTCGGCGCATGTGTCTGGGTCTCATCTTCAGCAGCTGGAGGGAGCAGGCAGCGCCATCTGGCAATGTGTGGATGGCAAGCAGGTCGCGGACGACGGCCAGTGCATGTGGGTGTTTGGGCTGGGACTGGGATGGGTGGTGTGTGATGGATGATGGCCGGGGGGGTGGTGAGGTTGCGTGATCAGGTGAGAATTTGTGATCAATGGCTGGCTGGGGTGGGATTGGTGGGGTGTGGGTATGACGAGCAAGTGGATGTAGATGCATGAGAGAGCGTGTGTGTGGGATGTGTATGGTGATGATGGTGGTGGTCGGCCTCTCCTCGCGACGGCTGGCGAGTGATGGCAAGCGAGTCGAGGCTGGACGGGGGTGGTGCAATAACCATAATCACCACCCCCCCCAGACCCCGACCAACCAATTCCGACCAAGTGCGCCACCCCACCACCCCATCACCACCACCCACAATATCCATCCCCACAGCCTCTGTTAACGTAGAGGGTTGTCACTTTCTGTGGCCAAACTCGTGGTGGGGAGAGAACTGCTATCACAATGTGTGAAAACAGTTAACTTCTCCCCCACAGAGGCGGGCAACCCCTCACGAGCACTGGCGTGGGTCCGGGCTCTGGCTCTACGGCCAGGGCGCGGGCGCAGGCTGAAGCTAACAGCGGCAGCGCATGATACCAG
>NW_013657612.1:0-3793 GCF_000142905.1 Thecamonas trahens ATCC 50062
GGGGATGGAATAGGGGGATAGAGGGGAGGAGCGTACTGTTAGCACCGAAGGGGGGCATGGTAGCAGCGAAGGATGGGTCGCAGCAAGTCGGGCTAGGGGTGGGTGGAGGTCAAAGGTGAACCCCCGGGGAGTGCTCGCCATCTTGATCGAGTGGCAGAGACGAGTTGCTTGGTTTGTGCGGGAGGGAGAGGAGGGGGGAGGATTTGGGGGTTGGTTCATGGTCACCGATTTTTCCGGGGGGGGGAGGGGGGGAGGGGTGGTCACCGAGTTTTTACGGGGGGGGGGGGGCTGGTGTTATGCTATGGACGTCGATCCTGCGGGCGAGTGTCTAGCTGGGGGAGGTCGTCCCAGAAGGTGGCATCGGACATGACGAGGAGCGTGGTGTGATGGTCGATGGTCGGCGAGACAGTGGGTGAGAGGGCAAGACCCCGCTGGCGCTTGGCGGTCGGTGGCGAGGCTGGTGGAGAGCGCGAGCGCGAGCGCCGGAGATCGCGGGATGTCGAGCGCCGGAGATCGCGGGATGCCGAGTGGGTCGGCGGCGGGTCGGCCGCAAAGAGCATCGAGAGCGCGTGGAGTGTGCCGTTGAGATGGGCCTGGCGGACGCGACCAGAGGCAAGTTCGGCGGCAGCAGCAGCGTTGGCGGCGCGAGCGGCATCGAGCTTGACGGCGAGCATCGCTTGGGCAGCCTTAAAACCGTCGATGCGGGCAACAAGGGCAGCGGTGTCGGCGGCGAGCGCAGCAGCAGCCTCGTCCGGCTTGGCAACCGCTGGAACGAGCTTGCGGGACGAGGACTTGCGGCGGATATGGACCATGTCCTCGGGCGCGTCGCGGCGGAAGAGAGGATGAGCGTAGAGATGGAGATGCGAGGGGTTGATCTTGGCAAAGCCGTAGTTGTTCAGCTGGCGGGTGAACGAGGCGTAGTTTGCATGATCAAAGTAGAGCGGGAGGAGAGTCCGCCGAAGAGCCGAGGGATCAACAATAACCATGGCGGTACCAGCCTCATTCCAGCGAATGACATGGTCTGTCTCGGGATCGTTGACCATGGCATGGGTGGCAGCCACAAAGGCAGCTGGCTCGGCCCGATCAGCCTTTCTCCGTCGCTCCCGTATCCTCGCCCATGACGACACGTCCTCGGTGGGAGGATGCATACCTCGTGGCCCTTGTTGCCCGTGTGCTACTACTCCTACTCCGCCAGCTGCTCTCTCGTTGAGATCACAAAGCCCGGCGTCTTGCTCTCCGTCGTCTCGCCGCCTTTCGGTGGCGCTATCTCCCTGACAGCTTGGTCTGTTGGCTCAAGGCAGGGGGGGGGGGGGGGGGAAGAGAGAGAGAGAGAGGACGGTAGTCGCTTAGCCTGCCGTCTCGTGCAAAGGCAAACCCGGTGTGGTCTTGCGCCTGCTGTTGTCCTACTGTGGTGGTGGAAGGGTGAGGTGTGGTGCCTTGTGTCCTGACAGTGTTGGAAGTTGGGGTGCAGGGGAAGGCTTTGGAAGGTTTTGGAAGGTTTGCTCCGCGGCGAAAAAAGAATCCGAGAGCAGTGTAGCACAAGCAGTCGGCGGAAGCAGCCATTGGCGACGGTGAGTTGGCCGGATGGCGGTGCGAGGGAGGCGTATCACGTGATCATCATGACAAAGTCGTCGTCCGAGTCCGAGTCGAGAACCAAGACAGGCTGGGCGAGTGACGGCGCCACAGCAGCGTGGTCGCGCGTTACGTCCTTGGCTTGGGATGTGGATGCAGACGCAAGCTTTGTCTTGGGCGCAAGCTTGGCCTTGGACGCAAGCTTTGTCTTGGGCGCCGGCTTGGCCTTGGACGCAAGCTTTGTCTTGGGCGCCGGCTTGGCCTTGGACGCCGGCTTGGCCTTGGCTTTGAACTGGGCAAGGAGCCATCGCTGGTGCGAGCGGACATGGAGCGGAACGTCGAGAAGATCGTCGCTAATGGCCGTGGCATGCTCCTCAAAGGTCCGCACGTCAGAGGAGCTGGTGTGGGTGGAGGGCAGAGGCAGCGCGCACGCGTATGAAGACTGCGAGAGCGAGAGGACGTCGTCATCGCCCTCGGATGCGGGCCCGTCATCAGCATCACCCCTAGGCACCCGTTCGGGCTCGGGCTCGGGCTTGGGCTCGGGTTTGGGCTCGGGCTTGGGCTTCTGCTCGCTCGCCGCGCCAGCGCGCAGAAACGGGAGCAGAGTGGCGCGATTGTCTGAGTTGTCGACGAGACCCTCAAAGTGCTTGCGCTGGGCGGCGACCTTCTCGCGGGTCGAGCAGTCGACGGTGGGGATGATCTTCTTGGGATACAGATACTTGACGCAGGCCAGCAGCTCCGAGTACGACGAGTGCTCCGAGTACGGCAGCTCGACCATAGTGATACCGTCGAGGGTGTTGACGCGGACACCGCCCTTGGCGCGGTTGTTCCAGCCTGTGGGCCGGATGGCAAAGACGTGGTCGTAGACCGGGGCGAGGCCGTCGTACGGCGAGTCTGCTGGCGGCGGCGGCGCCGAGCCGGCAAACTGCGCCACGACCGCTGGATCGAGGAGCGCGGCGGCGTTGGCGGTCAGCGTGCGGAAGCCGACAAGGCCCATCGAAACAAAGTGCAGGGGTGTGGCCTGCGGATCGGTGGTGAAGGCAGTCATGTCCAGCGCCTCGTTGCCGAGCTGCGAGAGGAGGGCGAACTTAGCCGGTGAGCAGTAGATCCGCAGCCCGGTCTGCCGCCACACCTCCATCACGATCCGCTCCTTGCCGATGGTGTACGAGCCGACGAGGAAGAGCGGACGCCGCCATTTGGGCAGCTCGCGCTGGACGAGGTCGACTACGTACTGGATCATGGCGGCCTGCGGTGGAAAGTTGAAGCGCGACTTGAGAAAGGTGGTGTCGAGGAAGACGGCGTCGACGCTTGCCCGCGGCGAGCCGAGCCATGCGTCCAGGTGCGGGTTGAGGCCTGCGGCGTCGTAGCGAAAGTCGCCGGTATGCACGTACTTGGCCGGCGCTGCCGCCAGATCCGGCGTCCCGTTTGCTGCCCACGGATACACATCGATGAGAACAACAGCCGCGCCCGGGCAATGGTTGGCGTCCACAAAGGTCATGCACACGTTTGGCACCACAAACGTCGGTGTGTGCAGCGGGATCTCGACGAGGATGTGCGGCGAGACGCCGATGACGGCAGCCACCAGGCGCGCTGTCGGCGGAGTGCAGAAGATCATTCCGTGGACAAAGTTCTTGTTGAGGCCCACGTAGTGGTCCGAGTGAAAGTGGGTCAGCACATAGTGTGCGTACTCGGCCCGCTTGTACTGGAAGCCGTCGACCAGGATCTTGGTCCCGGGCACGATCTTGAACGCCGGCACCGGCATCGACGCGTACTTGGATACTCGGCGCTTCTTGAATGACTTGGCTGGCTTGTCGGTCTTGGAGGTCTTGGCGGCCTGGTCGGCCTTGGTCTCGGTCGCCCATACGGTCGTGGTCTCGGCCACCAACATGGGCTTGGCCTCTTTCCCCGACACGCCGTCATCCTGCATCGACTTGCGCCGTTTGCTCGCCGCACCAAGCGTCTTCTCCATGCTCCCGCTTCTGCTTCTGCTCCTGCTCCGCTTTCGTGGCGGCGGCTTGGCGTCGACGGCTGACGCCACTGCGTGGGAGACCGGCGCCACGCCCGCCGCAGACACCACAGATGCCACCACCGCCGCCATGCCCTCCACCGCAGAGCGTAGCATTTAGGCGGAGAAATAGGGTGGGTTGAGTCAGGTCGTTGCCGTGGAGCTTGCAATGGCCGTGGTGATGGGCTTGCCCTTGGAAATGGGGGGGGGGGGGGG
>NW_013657612.1:6158-17066 GCF_000142905.1 Thecamonas trahens ATCC 50062
GGGGGGGGGGGGGGGGGCACTTTATCAAAAAAGATCCACAAAGGCGGGGTCGGTCGGCTGTGATCAAGCCGTGTGGATCTACAGGCGCGCCCCGTGCATGGAGTAGCGGTAAACAGCTACGGGTCGTAAAGGTCGTTCTGGGTGTGGAGCTGGCCGGCAAAGTTGGCGGCGTTGGGGAGAATGTAGTCCATCTCCGACTCTGGGACACCGAACCACTGAGCAATGCCGTTCCAGAGCGACTCCCACGGGGTGGTGGGGAGGACGCGGCCCTTGTCGATGACCGAGGGGCCGTCATCGGTGAACTGGTCGAGGTAGGTGCCGAGGATGCGCTGGCCGCGGACCTTGCCGCCGAGGATCATGGCGTTGCCGCCCCAGGCGTGGTCGGTACCCTGACCGTTGTTCTTGAGGGTTCGGGCAAACTCCGAGGCGACGACGACGGTGACGTCGTCCCACAAGCCCTGAAGCTTCATCTCGTTCTCGAAGCGGCCGAGCGGCTTGTCAAAGCCGTCGTAGAGCGAGTCGAGGTCGAACGAGTTGTGGGTGTCAAAACCGCCGACAGTGGCCCAGTAGATGCCACGCTCGGCGCCGTCGTCGCGGGCGGCGACAATGAGCTCGGCCACGCGCTTGATGCGGCGGTTGTTCGACGACGACGAGTCGCTCCACGCCGGGTTGAGGAGCGAGACCGCGTTGATCTGCGCGTTGAGCCGCTCGGTTGAGTTGACGGCCGAGTCGAGCTCATCGCCAAAGAGGTCGGTAAAGGGCGAGCGCGAGCGCTTGGAGAGCATCGTCTTGATAGCGTCGCCAAGCTCGTTCCGCTCGTTGAGCCGCTCGATGGACGAGCCGGTGCCGACAATGTCGTACCGGACCGAGGTACCCGAGAGCGCACGGGTCGAGCCGCGGACCGACTGCATGACGACCTTGTAGGCGGCACCGGCGGCCGAGGTGAGGACCTCGCCGACGCGGCCGAGGAGGCCCGACGCCGAGACCGAGTCGGCGTCCATGGTCCGCCCGTGGAGCTGCATCTGGTTGTGGGCAAAGAGCGAGACCGGGAGCTTGACCTGCTTCTTGGAGTACTGCTCCATAGTTGTCGGCTCGACGAGGGCGCCGATGTTGGCGAACCAGAGCCCGTCGCCGTTGTTGTAGATCCGCTGCAGCTCCGAGAGCGAGCGGTGCATGCCAAACTGGGTGCAAGGCTGCGGGTCGCCGCCGTTGTTGGAGATGGGGAGGAGGTCGCCGAGCGGGAGCGAGGCGTCGCCGCGGACGGTTTCGTACTCGGCGCGCACGCCCGCGTTGCAGGTGTGCGGCTCGAGGGCGGCGAACGAGTCCATGCCTCCGTCGAGGAAGACGTACACGATGGCCTTGAACGGGCGACCCTGCGAAGGCTGGTCCTCGGTCTCGATGCGCGGCTCGTCGGCCTCATCGTCGACCGACGAGGTGTGGAACTCGGGCGAGGAGAGGATGGTCTTGACTGCGTGGCGTAAGGCTGTGTCGCGGTCGCTGGCGGCCTCGATGCGGTCAAACTCGGCGGCGACAATGTTGGCGGTCTTCATGCCGCGCATGAGGCGGCCACCGGTGAGGACCAGGCCAAGTTCGTCGATAATGTCAGCAGTGCTGACCGACGCGAGGCGGGCGGCGGCGTTCTCAAAGTACATGAGCCGGCCGTCGGCCTGTGCAAACGGATCCGAGTTGCACGAGTAGGTGCGGAGGTAGGTGCCAAAGCCATCGTAGCAGTTGGTGAGCCCATTGTCGACGAGCGAGTGCAGGCCGTTGAGGAGCGCAATCATGATCGGCGGCGTGGCCAGCTGTGCGGCCGGCGCGTAGAGGCCGTGCGAGAGAAGGTCGCCGGCCGGCTGGTTCTCCGGTAGGTAAAGTTGAAGACCGTGGGTGACTGGAGCGGGCCGACCTCGATGACCGATGCGGTGATGATCTGCAGCTCGCGCGTCCGGGTTGTCTCGTACTCGAGAGCGCGGAGGACCTTGTGGATCGAGACAAACGGGTCGTTGACCATGCCAAACGAGGGGTCTGTCATGAGGACCGGCGCGCGGGCCTCGCGGTCGGTGAGAATGGCAAAGACGGCGGCGCCGAGGTCGCCATACTTGCCAGTAAAGGTGCGGACCGAGCCGTCGTCGGCAACGACGGTGCCGGTGCGGAAGGCGTGGACAACCGAGCGCATGTACCGCGGCGACGGGTTCGATGTCACCATGTGCTGGATGAGCCGCCAGCAGATGAACGGTCCGGTCGAGTCGTGCTCGGCGAGTGACTCGAGGAGGGCGTCGACGTCGTCGTACGCGTTTTTGGCGTACATGTACTGCGAGGTCCACGTCCGCGAGGTGATGTCGCCAAAGCCGACAAAGCGCATAAACGTCGGTGGGTTGCGGAACGAGTATGCGTCGCCGTCGCCGAGGAAGACGGTTGAGAGGCGGTTGCGGACGTAGCGCGGGCGCCCGCCGGCGCGGCGCGGCGGCAGCGCAAAGATGGTCTGCATCGAGAGGGCGCCAGCGTCAGCAGCCGCCGTCCAAACGCGGACGCCCGACGAGGCAGCTGCGGCCGCGCACTCGGCGCTCACGCACTCGACGTACTCGCCGGTCGGGTAGAGGGTCGGTGCCGCAGAGCCGAGGAAGACCTTGGACGTGAGCTCGGCGAGCGTGGCGTTGACAAGCTCGGCTGTCGAGGCAAAAACCTGGGTCTCGACCACGCGGGTGGCGCAGATGCATGAGACGCCCTCGGCCGTGGTCTCGGGCGCGCAGCCAGCCGGGCACGAGCCGTCGGCGGCGGCGACAGGCACGTCAGAATTCCAGCGAACGCGGAAGACGTTGTTCGAGTTCTTCTGCAGCACGCGCTCGTTCGAAGGCACGATGGGGTCGACCAGGCCGACGCGGCCCGACTCGTAGACCTGGACCGAGACGGAGCACGGCTCGTGCGACCACTGTGGTGAGTAGTGGTGGCAGGTCCAAGTGTACCAGCCGTTGTCGGAGCGCGGGTCGCAGAGGCCGTAGCCGGCGGCGGCGCAGCGAGCCTCGGTAGTGGCGTAGTCAGTGTACTCGGCAATGTAGTTGCAGAGGCCCGGGATGTTGCGGATAGGGTCGGTGGTGTCCGACGCGTCGCAGCAAGTCGGCATGGCGGCCGGCGACGCGGGGTCGGCGCACACGCGGCGGTTGTTGAACGAGAGCGACTTGCCGTCGTTAAAGAGCGAGAGGCGAACGCACGGGACGCCAAAGTGGCGGTAGTAGTTGGTGACGTTGCCGATGGGGTCAATAATCTTGACGGTGTTGACCGAACCAGCGTCGCACTCGACGCCTGAGCACGGAACCGAGGCAGGCAGCGCGACCATGGCCGGGAAGGTACAGGGCAGGCCCGGAGCGGCGCGGCCGCAAAGAGCCTCAAAGATGCCGGACGAGCCGTCCGACTTGGGCGTGAACTGCGCAATGCGGAACTCGTTGGAGTCATAGTTGGAGACGCCCGAGGAAGCGCCGATGTAATCGTAGCGGGCGCCCTGCATGAGCCACGGCCGAGCCGGGAGCTCGTCGCAGAGCGGGTAGGTGTCGCCGAGGTAGCCGCCGTTTGCGCCGAGCTCGAGCTTGGGCATGCGGTCGTGGTAGACGGCGTTGATGCGCATGGGATCGACACCGGTGCGGCCGGACGGCAGGTCGATGACGTTGCGGCGGAAGTTGTAGCCCTCAAAGCCGGTCCAGATGCGGGCGTAGTCAACAATGTCCTCCTGGGTGTAGGTCGGGACTGGGAGGCCGGCGTCGTTGAGCACCTGGGTCCCGTCGTCATTGAGCTCGATGAGGCCAATGGAGAAGAGCTGCATGATCTCACGGGCGTAGTTCTCGTCGGGGAACGACTGGCGAGTGGCGTACGAGCGCGAGCCGGTGTACGTCAGATAGTCGCCCATGAAGCGGTTGAACGAGACTTCCTTGAGAATGTCAAAGAACGAGCCAAAGGCGTTGCGCGTAAAGGCATCGTAGTAGTGGAGGAAGCCCTCGGGCCTCTCGCGGTGGCCGGGCAGGGTGGCGGTGGAGATAACGAGGATGTTGGAGAGAGTAAAGGCGACGCGCTGGCGGAGCTGGTCCTCAGCCTTGTGCATGACGTTGTTGAGCACGTTCTCGGTCGTGGTCTCCATGATCATGGGCGCGTCGAGCGAGCGCTCGGCAAAGCGGCGTTCGGGGTTGTCGTTAAAGGCGTAGTACATGTAGTGCTCGCCGAGGAGCGGGTTGTTGGCGACTTCATCGTACGAGCCGCAGGCGAGAGCGCCACCGAGCGGGGCGGCCGAGATAGCGCCGACGCGGAGGGCGAGGGCGATGGTTTGGAGCTGTGGCGAGAGGGCGGCAAACTGGATCGAGTCGCCAAAGCGGCCGACAACCGGCAGGTCGACGGCGTGGGCCTCCCACCGCGACATCGGATGCGAGGCCGGGTAGAAAATCTCGGCGCCGCCGTCGCGGGCGTAGCGCTCAATCGGGTTGGGATTGCCAGCCATGGCGGCGGCGCTGTTGCCCGGGTGGACGCCATTCCAGTGGGTGGCGTCGCGGACCGAGTACTCGTCGGGGTGGACATGCTGCCAGCAAAAGCCGTCCGCCGCGACGCGGGCGCCGATGGTGGCGGTGTCGGACGAGTCGCACGAGGCGCCCGGAACGAGAACAATGTCGCGGAGGAGCGGGTTGGCCTTGTCGCCGGTGGTGGTGAGCGCGTTGACGATGGTGGCCTTGGTGGTGGCGCCGATGCCGGGCGTCTCGCCGCACGAGCCGGCGGTGCCGACGTTGACCCAGCGCGAGCGCGAGCCGGCGCAGGGCGAGACGGCGTACGCGCCCTCGAGGCGGAGGTTGCGCATCGAGTACACGATGCGGCGGTTGGCCGACTCGTCGAGGTACCACGTGCGGATCATAGTGGTGTTGAGGAAAAAGTTGACAGCGTCAAAGACCGGGAGGCCTGTGCCGCACTCGGGGCGGATGACGCACCCCGGAGCGTTCTGGTAGTTGATGGGCGCGAGCGGGCACTCGGTGGCGCCGGAAAAGACCGACGACGGCTGCTCGATGGTGTTGGTCACAAACTTGGCGCGCTTGTCGTGGCGGTAAAAGACGCCGTCACGGCGCATAAACGTGTTGCCGTCCGCGTCCTCGCCGACGGTGCAGCCGGGAGTGCGGTGGGTGACGACAAAGATGCCCGGCCGCGGGGTGACAACTGGCGACATGTCGACCTCGGCAGAGGTGACGGTCTGGAGCGCGGCGGCCGGGAGGCGGGCGCCGTTGTTGCCAAACTCGATGGCGGGGTTGTCGAGGGCGAGCGGGTTGGTAAAGGCCGAGTTGGACGAGCAGCGGGACCAGGTGGTGCCCCACGTTTCGAGGCGGACACGCTCGCCGACACCCTCGTTGATGCAGCGGACCATGTACGACGTCGAGGCCGGGAACGAGCCCGGGTGCGCCTCTCCGAACCACTCGGTGAGCTCGGCGCGAAGCGCGCCGTCGATGTAGAGCGAGAAGCGGCCGGGTGCGTCGCCGGTGGTCACATCAAGCCTCTTCTGCTCGTCACGGAAGGTAAAGACCGAGCGGTGCCAGCGCGAGCCGATGTCGCACGGAGTGGTCTCGTCGGCAGGCGCCGGTGCGCCCGGGTAGACGCGGGCGTTGGCGCGTTGGCGCATGTACGCGCGGACAGAGGTCCGCGGCTTGGCTTGCTGATCAAGGACCCAGGCGGCGGCGTCGTCGCCAAAGGTGGCGGCGACCGACTGGATCTCGCTCATCGACGCACCAAAGGTGCCCTGCGAGAGCAGGCGGGCGACGCGGCGCTGGGTCGACATGTCGACGAGCTGCGGCGGGACCGCCAGCGGGCGGGTCGTCACCTCGCCCGAGGAGAAGATCCGGCAGACGGCCGAGTCATCGCACACAACCTCGGTGGTCGGCCGGTCGTTGCGCGGCGTCGGCTCCCACGGGTTGCCGTCGTACGACCGCGCTACGGTGCAATTGCATCCGGGGTCTTCGGCGACGTGGACCTCGCCGGGCGGAGCCGGCGGCGGGAGCGCAAAGCCGCCGAGCGGCGGCGGCGGTGACGGGACAAGGTTGCCGGAGGCTCCGCCATCACTGTTGGCCGCAGCAAGCGGACCGTCCAGGAAGAGCCAGGCCACCGTCGCGCCTGCAGCCATCGCAAGGCAACAGAGAGTGATCGTCGTCGCCAGAATGGCGCGGCGCCTGGTGCAGCAGCTCTGCTTGAGTGCCTTTTCCATGCCGAGCGTGCCCAGCACGTCGTCGTCGTCGTCGGCGTACGAAAAGGTGTGGGTGTTGGTCCCGAGCGGGGCCATGGCAATCGCCGCGCCCGACGGCCGCGGCGGAGGCGCCGGCCGCGCCGCCGGCCGCGCAGGCAGCGCCGGCTTGGCCGGTCGCGCAGGCGGTGTCGGCTTGGTGGCAAACCGGTCGTTGGCATACGGATCGCCAGCGTAGTCGCCGTCGTTGCCGTAGCCGGCATCGTCGCCGTACCCTTGGTCGTCGCCGTAGTACGCATCGTCACCGTAGTACTCGCCATTGTTGTCGCCGTAGTACGCATCGTCACCGTAGTACTCGCCGTTGTCGTTGGCATTGTATCCATCATTTCCTTGGCCGTAGCCATGGTTGGAATCCCAAGCCATCTGCACACCACACAACCCACCACAGAGTCACATAGTCGTTCTATGAGTTGTTGTTGTTGGCTGACATCATGCACCTTCTACTTTGTCATACGCACGAACGAGTGTATGACATAGCGCTCAGAAGGGAGACGGGGTGGGGTGGGGAAGAGGGGAGGGAGCCGCGCCGCTAGGGGAGGGGGGGGAGGGGGAGGGTCGGGGGTTGGCGAACGTACGATGACGGACGGAGAGAGGAGAATGCACGTTGGTAGGAAAACTGGCAGGACAGCGGATGTGGCGGAGTTGGGCGACCTGTTACCGGGACACAAGCTATCGTAGTATGCGTGGCCAGGGAGCAGGCAGACAGGGGGGTGGGAGGGGGGAGGGGGACTTTGTCGTCGTCTACACCAAGAGTACAAGTGAGGCGTCCATGCCGCTCTCGTCGAGATCAAACGGCGCAACGAGTGAGTCGTCAAAACCGTCGTCGGAGGGCGACGAGGCGATGCCGCCCGAGGCCGACAAGCGGTCGGGGGAGAAGACGAGACGGCGTCGGCGGCAGTGGTGGCAGCAAGCTCGAGCGCAGCGCTGAGGCGAACAAAACCGGAGCGGCGAAGAGCGTGGACAGTGGCGCGGCCGTCGCCGGAGAGCTCCGAGTCGCAGAGCAGGACATCGAGGAGAAGGATCATGCGGGCGTAGGCCGACTTGCAGCTGGCATGACCGAGGATCTCGTCGGCGGCGCCGCGCTTGCCAGCGGCGGTTGCCTCGGCGTACAGCACCGCGGCAACGGGATGGGCGACGCCGAGGCCGAGCTTGGCCTGCAGGGCCTTGGCAGCGGTGAGCGCGTCGCGGTAGCGGGCGCGGAGTGAGGCCGAGATCCACTGGCGCCGGTCGGGCGCAGGGTCAGCGCCGGCCGGGTCAACAGCCTTGAGGGCGCGGACACCACTTGCGTAGAACGAGAGCGCGAGGAGGTAGAGGCCGAGCGAGGAGGAGAGCATCGACTGCATGCGGTGGGCAAGTGCGAGCTCTTCGACGACCGCGCCGTAGCGGGCAAACATCTCGACGCCGGCGGCCGGTGTGGCCACGACTGCGGCCGAGTCGCCGGCCCACGGCGGACACCAGAGCTTGCCTGACGCCATCGAGCCGATCGCGGCGGCGGTGCGGAGAGCGGCAGCGGCGGTAGGCGACGGCTGAGCATCGGGAGCAGAAGGCGCAAAGTACTCGACCAGCGGACGATCCGGATAGACGTCGCGCACGGCAGCCGGGCCCGATGCCGCCAGCAGCGCCTCGTCGGCGTCGTCCGACGTCCCGCTCACCGCTACCAGTTCCCACTCGTCAGAGAGTTCCCACTCGTCGTCGTTGGACGGGGCAGGCGGCGCGTTGCTGGACGATGTGAGCGGAGGCGCGGCGCCGGAAAGAGGGCGGAACGGGTCTGTGGAGAGCAAGGTCTTTTGCGCGGTGCCGCGGACCTCGTCGGCGTTGACACGGATTTGCTGGCGGGGAGCGGTGCCAGGCGGATGCGGCGAGCCGAGGTGCGACTCGGCCTGCATGCGGCGCTCCAGTTGATCGAGCACATCGTCACCGCCAACAGCAACGTCCGACGGGCCGGGCAGGACGCCAATGTCGATGGCGGAGGCGGCGGCTTCGCCATCGCTGTCCAACAGGCCAGAGTCCGGCGGTCGGGCAAGGCCATCGTCGGCCTGCGGCTGCGGGGCCGGGACGGCCGAGATGGCGTCGTACGCAGCCATGTCCAGCCACGGCGAGGTGACGACACGGGCCATGGAGGCCCGTGCCTCTGGATCCTTGACAAGCAGGTAGTCGCGGAGGAGCTCCAGCAGGCCGTCGGAGACCCGGCCGGTGAGGCGCTCGTTCAGGCGGAGCGGCTCGTTGACGACCTTGGAGAAGAGAGCGACTTGGGTGCGGGCCGAGACCGGGACCTCGCCGACAGCCATCTGGAAGACGATGGCGCCGAGCGACCAGATGTCGGCCTTGTGTGAGTAGGCCTGATGATCGGCAAGCTCGGGCGACATGTACAGAGGAGTGCCGAGAAACGAGTTTGTCAGCGAGTCGTCGTTGAGCGTCCGAGAGAAGCCAAAGTCTGCGATCTTGATGCCGTAGTAGCCGATCTCGCCGCGGCGAGCGCCAGGGCGCGCCGGCGGCGAGGCGCTCGTGAGCAGGATGTTCTGTGGCTTGAGATCGCGATGAACAATGTCCAGCGAGTGCAGGTAGCGAAGACCGTCGACAATTTGCTGAGCAAACCAGCGGACTCGTGGCTCTGCAAAGCCCACGCCCTTGTACTTTGCCATCTCATCGGCCAGCTCGCCTCCGTCTGCCAGCTCGAGGAACATGTAGACCTTGCCGGCGCGCCTACGGAGATCAATGAGAGCAATCAGACATGGATGAGGATTGGCGGTGATGAGCTTGAGGACAGCAATTTCCGATTCCAAATTCCGTGCCGCCGTCGAACTCATCGACTTTATCGACAGCTTCTTCATGGCCACCAGCTCGCCCGTCTCCATGTGTCGCGCTCGGTAGACCTTGGCAAACTGACCCGAGCCGAGCTCATGAAGAACCTCATACGACCAGCAGATGTACCGCTTGCCCATACTCTCCCGGGTGGACGAAAGTATGCGCTTGGTGTGTGGCTCCGGGAGGGGGGGGGGGGGAGGGGGGGTTGGCCGCCGAGAGCGATTGGGCTGCGAGGAGTGTTCCGTTTCGGTGTGAGAGGGGAAAGTGTGCCGTTTGTGGGTAGGGGTCATCGATGTGTTGTTGTGTGTGTGTTAGGGTTAGGGTTAGCGTTAGGGTTAGCTTTGGGGAAGGGCATCAGGCGCATCCTTGAGTAAGTTGGGCAGGTAGTGTGAAGTGTGATATGATGTGATGTGATGTTATGTGTGTAAGTATGTATGTATGTGTGTATGTATGTATGTATGTGTGTGTGTGTGTGTGTGTGTGTGTGTGTGTGTGTTTGGTGTGCGTCAGCTTGAGAGTGTGAGGAGCATGTTCATCTGATTGCATGTCTGAATTTGGATCTCTGATCTTTGTGCGTCCTCATCACCCTTTATCCCTCTCCCCCCCCTCTTCCTTTCCCTCCATCTTCTCCTTCTCGCCCCCTCCCCCCCTCCCCATCCTCCCCATCCCCGCACTATCCTCCCTCCCACCCACCCTCTCCGTGCTGTCTCCATAGCCCACTCTGACCAATCCCTGCCATGCCCTTGCTTCACATTAAGGTCAAAAATCGCGCCGACGAGCCATTCGGCCATTGGCCGCCAACGGCCACCGACCTCACTGGGCTGGGCTGGGCTGGGCGGACGGGCCAGAGAGCAGACATGGCCGGGCAGGGTGGACAGAGGTTTGGAGGCGATGATTTGCATGAAGAAGTAGCACGTATGCGTGCAAGAGGACGGGCTCGACGTCGCCGCAACATGGCGGCAGCCTCTAGCAGTGGTGACGGCCAGGAGGGCGTCGGCCACAACGTCGCCGACTCACACAACTCGCTTGGTGCGGCACGGCTTGCTCCTCACCAGACGAGCCGACTCGGTCACCGGTGGTCTGATGCTGCTCGGCAAGACGGAGTCGGGGGAAAATCCCATTCGCTGGAATTGCCGCTGCCAGACGACGACAACTCGCTGGGAGGCAAGGTGGACCGGTCTGCTGGCCATGGTCAGCACGACGGGAGGAGCCTGCTGTCCGGCGCGGGCGATGGGGCACTCTCGACGTCGGCCTTGGCGACACATGATGGCGGACAGATGCATGGCGGACGGAACGCGAGTCAGGGCCAGGACGAGAGCGGGAGGAGGAGGAGAGAGCTCTCGCCGGTGGTTCCGGCTCCGGTGCGGACCCATGACGAAGCGCTCTCTGTCGTCGACGCTGACGAGGTCGACGCCATCCTGGCCTCCATCCGGGCCAATCGCCGCCGGCGCAAGGAGGAGCACGACACGCTCTATGCGCGGCTGGAGAAGCACAAAGAGGCGCTGAAGCGGCAGCTGGCCGAGGCCCACGCCGCCGCCACCGACTTTCCGCCGCTCGCAGACTCGGCGTCGTTTGCAGAGCTGGCACCGGCTGCCACGCCACCGCGGTCCACGGGCCTTCCCGAGCCTCGTGCCGGTACTACAGCAACCGAGCCGGATGCGCCGGCACCGCTTGCCGACACCTCGCGCTTCTCAATGGCCTCGTTTAGCGAGCTCGGCTCATCGCGGGTGAGCCAAGACGAGTATGTGCGCGAGCTGGAGGCCCGCCGCGCCGAGCGCAAGCGCATCCTGGCCCGCACGCTTCAGGCCGCCAGCGAGCCGGCGCCGGCGCCGGCGCCCGCAACTGGTGGCCAG
>NW_013657612.1:17166-45821 GCF_000142905.1 Thecamonas trahens ATCC 50062
CCCCCCCCCCCTTCCCCCCCCTTCCCCCAGCCATGGCTGCTTCTCTCGGCGGTTTCGTTCTCGCTGTCCCTTCGGGTGACACCCTTGTGATCTCGGCCAAGGTGCCCAAGGGCATCCCGCCGCGCAAGAAGATCAAGCTGTCCAACGTGACGGCGCCGCAGCTCGGCTGGCGCGACCGTGCCGACGAGCCGTTTGCCTGGAAGGCCCGCGAGGCGCTTCGGAGCAAGGCTGTGGGCAAGTCGGTCACGTTCCGCATCGACAACGACCCGGGCACCGGCCGCGCCTTTGGCGAGGTCTGGCTCGACGGCGAGCGGCTCTCCGAGTTTGTGGTCTCGTCCGGATACGGCAAGGTCCGCGACGTGCGCAAGGCCGAGGACGAGGACCACGTCAACCTCAAGGCTGCCGAGCAGGCTGCGCAGTCGGCGCGCCGCGGCATGTGGACGACGGACGAGGCCGCCAAGGCCGCTGCCGTCCGCACTGTCGTCTCGCAGCGTGAGAACGACCACCTGGCACTCTTTGAGCGCATCGGCGGCAAGCCCGTCGACGCCATCGTTGAGTCGGTCCGCGACGGCTCCTCGCTCCGCCTCCTCCTCCTCCCGACCTTTGAGTCGGTCACGCTCCTCCTCTGCGGCGTCCGCACCCCGGGCTTCCACAAGGACAAGGAGTCGGGCGAGATGAAGGCCGACCCGTTTGCCGCCGAGGCTCAGTTCTTTGTCGAGGCCCGCATGCTCAACCGCCAGCTCCAGGTCGTCCTCGAGGTTCCTGACGAGCGCGGCAACTTTTTCGGCACCGTCCTCCACCCGCGCGGCAACATCGCCGTCGCCCTCCTCAAGGAGGGCCTCGGCAAGTACGTCGACTGGTCGGCAGCCCACGTCGACTACGCCGGCGACCTCCGTGCTGCCCAGGACGAGGCCCGCGGCAAGCGCCTCCGCCTCTGGGCCAACTGGACCCCGCCCAAGCGCTCCGTCGACGCCACCGCCAACGAGTTCACCGGCCGCGTCATGGAGGTCATGTCCGGCGACGCCCTCGTTGTCCTCAACACGGCCACCGGGACCGAGATGACCATCTTCCTCGCCTCGGTCCGCGCCCCGCGCTTCCGCCGCTCCGGCAAGTCCGAGCCGTTTGCCTATGAGGCCCGCGAGACGCTCCGCAAGCTCACTATTGGTAAGAACGCCAACGTTGTGCTCGAGTATGTCCGCCAGCCCGCGCCCGACGCCGCCAACCAGAAGCCGCGCACCTTTGCCACCGTCACCGTCAACGGCAAGAACGTCGCCGCCCGCCTCATCAAGGACGGCCTCGCCACCTGCGTCCGCCATCGCGACGACGACGAGCGCTCCCACCACTACGACGCCCTCATGGCCGCTGAGGTCGCCGCCAAGAAGGCCGGCCGTGGCCAGCACTCGACCACCAAGAAGGCCGGCGCCCCACACATCCGCGGCGATGCCTCTGGCGACGCCGCCAAGGGCCAGATCATCGTCGACTCGCTCAAGGGCCGCGGCTCGGTCGTCGGTGTCGTCGAGCACGTCCTCAACGGCGCCCGCTTCAAGATCTACCTCCCGTCCGAGGGCGTCGTCGTCCCCTTTGCCCTCGCCCACGTCCGCGCCCCGCGCCACGACTCGCGTGCCGAGAACGGTGGTGAGCCGTTTGGCCTCGAGTCGGCCCTCTTTGCCCGCCGCACCCTCCTCCACCGCGACGTCAAGCTCGAGATCGAGACCTGCGACAAGCGCGGGACCACCATCGGTAACCTGTTCATCAACAAGAAGAACTTTGCCGTCTCGCTCCTCACCGACGGCCTCGCCTACATCTCGGGCCACCGCTGGGCCGAGCGCTCGCCGTACTACGAGTCGATGGCCGAGGTCGAGGCCGCCGCCAAGGCTGCCAAGCGCGGCTACTGGGCCACCTACGTCGAGCCCAAGCCCGAGCTCCCGGCCGCCGGCGACGACGACGCAGACGACGCCGCCGCTTCGTCCAAGGGCCCCAAGTACTACGACGTCGTCCTCACCGAGATCATCGACGCCTGCAACTTTTACCTTCAGCTCACCGGCAAGGCCGCGGAGACTCTCGAGGCCTTTATGGCCGACTTTGCCGCCTACCACGCCTCGTACGCTGGCCCGGGCTCCGAGGGCCTGCCCAAGAAGCTCAAGGCCGGCGTCTTTGTCGCCGCTAAGTTCTCACTCGACTCGTGCTGGTACCGCGCCAAGATTGTCGAGAAGCACGACGACGAGACCGTCACCGTCCTCTTTGTCGACTACGGCAACTCGGAGCGCGTCGCCCTCGCCGACCTCCGCCCCATCACCGACGCCCAGCTCGAGCTCGCCCCGCAAGCCCACAAGGCCTCCATGGCCCTCCTCCTCTCCGCCACCGACGAGGACCTCAAGGCCGAGGCCGACGACCGCTTCAAGGGCGCATTCCTTGGCGCCACCCTCCGCGCCCGCGTCGAGTACAAGGAGCGCGGCTCGTCCGACTGGTTCGTCACCCTCTACCAGGCCGCGCCCGTCGACGCCGACGCCGCTGACGCAGAGCCCGAGTACGTCGACATTGCCGCCGACATGCTCCGCTCCGGCCTTGTGCGCGTCAACCGCAAGGCCGCCACCAAGGGCCCAAAGAAGGCCCTCCTTGCCCGCCTCGCTCCCTTTGAGGAGGACGCCCAGGAGGACCGCCTCGGCATGTGGACCTACGGCATCATCGACTACGACGAGGAGGACGCCTAGAGCGAGCCGGCCTGAACCGACTAGCCCCCTCCCCACTCCCCCCGCCCTCCAGCCATCACCGCCATGTGTCCATCATCATCAATAACAACAACGACCCCGCCCCCTACCGTTTACCTCTGTCCCCTCACCGCCATACCGCCAGTCACCGTCCGGGCGTCGATGCCGGCGGACCGCAGGAGGCACGTCGCGACGTGCGCCCGTCGCCCGACGGCACACACCACGCCCACAACCTGATCTCCAACACCAGCCAGCACGCCTGCCTCATCAGCAAGCACAGATCGGAGCTCGTGGAGCGGAACGTGGATGGCGCCGTTCAGCGGCGCGTCCACCACCTCATCGGCACCGCGGACGTCGAGAACGAGGTCGACGCCATCGGGCAGTGCTCCGCCCTCACCCCACCTCACCAGCGGATCGATGCCATCGAGGTCGTTGACCGCCACCATACCCACCATGTTGACAATGTCGCGGGCAGCGCCAAAGGCTGGGGCATACGCCAGCTCGAGATCGACGAGATCGTACACTGAGCCGCGCGCGTGCATGGCGGTGGCGATGACGTCGATGCGGCGCTCCACCCCGTGCTCGCCCACAGCCTGCGCCCCAAGAATCCGCCCGTCTGCCCTCGAGTACAGCAGCTTGAAGACAACCGTCTTGGCACCCGGGTAGTAGCCGACGTGGTGGCCGGCAACTACATAGGCTGCGGCATAGTCCATGCCAGCAGCGTCTAGCGCACGCGCCGACGCTCCAACACCGGCTGCCACAAAGCCGAACGCGCCACAGACCCAGGTGGCGAGCACGCCGCGCGAAAGCGGCGCCGATCCGGGCATGCGCGCGCCGGTCCTGACCGCCAACGTCGGCGCGGCGCGCCCGGCACCGACAATGGTGTCGGCCACAATCCGCCCAGCCCGGTTGGCCGGCCCGGCCAGCGCCAGCGACATCGGCCGACCGGTAACCCGGTCCGCGGTCTCCACCACATCGCCTACCGCAAACACCCGCGGATCCGAGGTCCGGAACGACGCGTCGACCGCAATGGCGCCACGCGCGCCGAGCGCAATGCCAGCGTCCCGGGCCAGACCCGACTCGGCCTTCACCCCCACCGCCACTACCACCAGATCGCACGGGTACGCCTCGTGACCGGCGGTCAGAATCTCCAGCGGATGGCCCGAGGTCCGGCTGCGGAAGCCGATGACGCCGTCACCGACCGCCACAAACAGCGCGTCGCCGCTCCCGCCCTCGATCCGTGTTTGCAGTGCATCCGCCATCTCACGGTCCATCGGCGGCATGATCTGCGGCGCGTACTCGAGAAGCACCACGTCGACACCCGACGCAACTAGCGCGTCTGCAAGCTCGAGGCCGATAAAGCCGGCACCGACTATGCCGGTGCGGACTCTGCGAGAGCCGCCGATCGCCGCTTCGGCGCCCGCGATCCACTCCCGAATGACTCGCGCGTGCGGGATCGACCGCAGCGTAAACACTCCCGGCAGATCCACGCCCGGCCACGGCGGGATCACTGCAGCCGCCCCCGTCGCCAGCACCAGGTAGTCGTACGTGAGCTCCTCCGTCACCAAGCTGCCGTCGGCGTCCAGTGTCTGGATTGCCACGCTCTGATCCTCGACGTTGACCCGCACAGCCTCGGTCTCCACCCTCACGTTGATGCCGAACCGATCGCGAAGGAGCTCGGGCGTCGCCACCCGCAGCGACGTCTCGTCCGGAATGATTTTGCCCACGTGGTACGGCAGGCCGCAGGTGGCAAACGAAATATATGGCCCTGCCGAGGAGTGTAGGAGTGAGGCAGTGAGTGATAAAATTTTTATACCGTCGCCTCCCCCACCACCGACCACCCGCACATCCTCTCGAAACTGCGTCAATGGGTCAGATTGGGACGAGACTCCGCGCGCCCAACGTTTGCTACCGCCACCAAGCCGTAGCTACTGATGCGTACCCCTCTCGACCATGGTGATCTGCGCACCCTCGCACATCCTCCGCAAGCGGGTGGCGCACGATGCTCCGCCTGCCACGCCGCCTACGATGACCACACGCGGCGCCTTGAGCGCACAGCTGCTGGTTGTCTCATCCGCCATCACGACGATCTATCAAGTCAAGTGGGAGCTCGCAATCTCGCGCCGCCGTCTTGCCATGCCTATCAACGTACGTGGTGCGTTTTCGTAGACGTTTTCTTTCTGGCTCCGCCCTCCCACGTATGCTCTTCCAGCTCCGCCTCTCTCGCCATCGATCTCCGAGCCCGACGACGAGGCCCGCTCCTACTCCATACTCCCCACAGAACAGGAACTTGTGCAACCTGCTGGCCGACGTCTTTGACTCGGGGCGTTGTGTCCCGCAAGCGTTGCGCGCACCTCAAAGCTGCTTCGTCAGTGCAGCGCCACGCAGAACTCGCCGCGGCCCACACGCATCGCGCAGCGGACGGTGAACATACTCTGCATCGCGTCAAGTCCACTATGGCACCTGACAAAGTACCCTGCGTTCTGTGCGTTTAGGAGATAGCACTACGTCTCGTTGACGGTGAGAACCAGAGCGACGCCGCGAAGGATCCAGTGCCGGGCCGAGCCATCGCGAACAGGTAGGCTGACCGACATGACGTAGTTTGAAGAGAGACCGGTGGTGGAGAGCCGGCCCTTGCGGAGCGAGGTGCAGTAGACCGGGCAGTCGTAGCGGTTAGTGTGGGCCTTGGCCACCGCAGGCTTGACAACCGGCCGGAGCCAGAGCGACGGCATGCGTGAGGCGGCCTTGCCCGACTGCGACTCGGTGAGCACGTTGCCGACGTCGTCCCAGCGCGCGCCCTCGAGCCAGAGGCCGTGGACAACAACGCCCTCGTCGGGCGTGCCCATCGAGCCGTCGACGACGCGGACGTCAAACTCGAGCTCGTCGATGGCGTGCCCAGAGACCCGCACGTGGTGCTGAAGAACGCCCGAGAGGAAGCCCTGCGGAAAGGTGAACGCTGGGAGCCAGAACGAGCTCGGCGTCTTGCCCGACTCGAGCCAGTCGCGGAAGAACGCGACCCGCGCCGAAAGGTCGGCAAAGAAGCCGAAGAGCGGCAGCGTCGACGAGTACGGGCACGACTCGAGCCAGGCCTGCGGGACCCGGCCGTCGCGGAGCGCGATGAAGATGTCCTCCAGCTCGTCGTCAAACACGACCCGGCCCGAGACCGCATCCTGGACACGCACCAGCTTGGCCCGCACATCGCCCACAAACCGCGACAGTCGTGCAGCTTCCTGCGCGAGGACCACCGAGAGCGCCGGCACCCGGTTCTGTCCGGGCACCGAAAACAGCGGCGAGTCGCGGTCGATGACAAGCTCGCTCGGAAGCCCACCCTCGAGCTCGGCCGCGATCTCCTTGACCACGTCCTGGTCCGACGGCGGCTTGGGCGAAGGGTCGGCTAGATCTTCGGCGTCATCGGCGTCGGCGTTTGGTGCCTCGGCACCCGCACCGCCCTCGGCCGGCGGCTTGGGCGAAGGGTCGTCGTCGCCGGCCACTTGTCGCGGCTGGACAGCAGCAATGTCTGCCAGCAGCCGCAACGACTCGGCGCGGGCGCGGGTGAGCACCGAGTTCTCGTGCAAGCCGACGGTCTCGGCGTCCTTGGCCGAGTCCCAGTGACTCTCCACGTGGGCCTTGACCGCCGCCAGCCGCGGCGCAGGCGACTTGGTGGAGAAGACCACCGACTCGATGAGGGTCTGCACCAGCCGCCGGTCGAGATCGTCGGTCACCCGCCCGCCAAGCACAATGTCGCCGAGGAGGTAGGTGAGTGCGTCGCGCGGGACAACGCCCGCCTCCTCGTCGAGGAACGACCGAACCACCTTGAACGCCGTCCGTAGATCAGGCGATGACCAGCCGTACGAGATGTTGAACCCAAGCGGGCCGTACTCCTTCCGCTCCAGCAGGATGGCGTAGACAGACGAGACGGCGTACGACAGGTTGCGCCAAGTCGGCGAGCCGCTGTCAAACTCTTCCTCGTCAAGCTCACCCAGCGCCGCGAGCAGGTTCGCCTTGATCCCGCGCGGCGGGTCAAACGTGATCTTGAGCGACGATTGGAGGACAGGCACAGGAAACGCGCCCGACGGCAGCGACGAGAGCCACAGCCGAAACCGCGGGTGGACCTCGATCTCACCCACCACCCCGCTGGCAAGTTCGTTGACAAGCCGCTCCAGCTCGGGCATCCACGAGCTTGCCAGATGGCAGTTCTGCAGGAACACCCACCCGCCGCTCTCGGCCGCGCGCGCAATGAGATCCTCGGCAATCGGGCCCTGACCCTTGCCTAGCGACAGGTCGTACAGCTCGTCCTCATCCCGCGCTCGGCTGCAAGCCGCATCAGCGCCGCTGATGGATCGGCGCCCGGCGTGAGGAGGAAGAGCACAGGCACCGCCGACGACGACTCGTCCGCGACTTCCGACAGCGCAAACGCAGGCGCGCCAGCAAACTCGGCGCCGAGCGTCGACGAGACAAAGCTTGCCATGCCGCGCGCGAGCGCGTCCGGCCGGAACACGCGGAGTACAAGCAGCTTCTGGAATGCGTTGAGCGGCATACTGACAGGCACCGGCGCACGCATGGGATCCGGAGAATGCACAAACGACTCCCACGCCGCAAGCTCGCCGGCCACTTGCTCCGAAAAGCCGGCAAAGTTCGCCACAGACTGCTCGAGCTCAGACACAAGCGCCCACATTTTGGCCGTCAGCCACGCCGGGACCAGCCCATTGGGCGCGCGCGGCATGGCAGGCAACTTGTCCATCTCGCGTGCTCCGGCCCGGAGCAGAAAGTTGAGCTCGTCGCCCCGGATTGCGCCCGCGTGCACAAGCACCTTGACCGCAATCAGCGACGAGAACAGGAGCTTGTGCTCAACAAACAGGCCACGCGAGACGTTGACAAAGACCGATGACGTGATCGCACCCAGCAGCGCAGTGAGGCGAGTCTCCAGCGCCTGGGTCTCGCCCTCGCCACCCTCGGCGCCCTCGCCATCTGCAGGCGTCACCGTTGCCCGAATGGCAGCCAAGAACATGCGCTCCTTGAACAGCGAGAGCGCATAGTCGTACATCGACTCGACCTTGCTCAGGTCGACGAGGACAAAGAAGAGGACGGCGCCACGGACGGCGACCGAGCGGTACTGGTCGCGGGCAAGCTCGACCTCCTTCTCGACCCGCTCCGACTCGATGACTCGCGCGGCGATCGAGGTTGCCGACGCCTTGGCCGCTTGCAGCGTGTTGACAAGGACCTCGTCCTCCAGCACGCCCTCGGCGTTGGCCAGCAGCCGCAGGATGTTGTTCTCGATATCTTCCAGCTCCGCCTTGTCGGCAGCGAGCGAGACAATAAGGTCGACTCGCTTCGCCTCCAGCTCCGGCGCCTCGAGCGAGACGACATCGCCGAGCAGCTGATCCTCAAGACCCGAGAGGGTGACCGTAAAGTTGATGAGCGCAACCTTGATGCACACTTCGGGCAGGTAGTGCGGGTTAGACAGCTTGGTCGTCATGTACAGACGGAAGCCAGGATCGTAGTCAACCTCGGCATCGCCGACCTTGACAAGCACCCGCGGGCCCTGGTGGGTAAACTGCTTGAGGAGCAACGAGTCGAGCGCAGGATCCAGTTCCTCGCCAACATCCTCAATGAGGACTGGTAGCCCTTGTCGGACCGCAGTCTCCAGAGACCGTAGCAGGTCCGGCTCGCCGAGCTTGACCACCACCAGTCCCGACTCTTCCTCCATTGACCGCACCCACTTGTTCGCCTGGCCCTGCGGATCAATCATGAGCGGGAAGGCCCCGCTCAGTGTCGCCAGCACGGCATTCTGCGCCGAGAACTCGTCGGTCGGCAGACCCTGGAGGTTCCAGTTCCGGATCGTAACCGGCTTGGCGAGAATTGACGTTAGCGTGAGGTGCGCGTATGACGCAGGCTCCTCGACAGTCGCCTCAACCTCGGAAGTCGCCTCGACGTCAGCGTCAGCGTCAACGCCGGCGTCAGCGTCAGCGTCAGCGTCAGCGTCGTCTCCGCCTTCGCTTCCACTCCCAGTCTTGGCACCCTCGCCTTCGGCCTCAGCATCCTGAGCCTCGGGCTCGACACCAGCCTCGACCGCGAGCCGAGGCGGCGCGCGGAGCTTGAGTCCCGACGCCCGGACAAAGCCGAGCCACTGGTCCCACAGCTTGGCGCGCCACTCTTGGGTGAACGGGCCAAAGTAGGCGAGGCCGGCTGATGCGAGAAAGACGTCACCGACGAGCGACGAGGCTTCCTCACGAACACGCTCAAGCGACTCCTCCCAACGGACGGCCTCACCGGCGAGCTCGTTGACCAGCTTGCCGGCGCGCTCGAGCTTGACACGGGTCTCGCCCATGACGCGCTCGACCTCCTCCAGCTCGTTGAGCGTGGCTTGGTACTGGTCGCGCAGAGTGGCAAGCTCGTCCTCCACCTGGGCCAGCTTGGCCTGCTTCTCCTGCAGCTTGGCCATCATCTCGGCAAGCTTCTCCTGGGCGGCGTCACGGAGGACGCGCTTCGGCTCGACCTCGGCGTAGACCTTGACGTACTCGGAGACGGCCTTGACCCAGAGGACAAGGGTGGAGCAAGCCATGGAGCCCTTGGACTTGATGTACTCTTCGTCAAACTCGGGGTCATTGAGATACTTTTTGAGGCGACCAAGAACAGCCGGCGGGAGGGTGGTCTTGTCGAGTTCGCGGAGCGAGCGCAGAAAGTGCGGCTCGCCGAGCAGCCGCTTGGCGTCGGGCCACGTCGGGTTGGTCGAGCCGAGAGTAATGAGGACGGCGTTCATGACCTTGATGACCGCCGGCGACGGGTTGGCGTACGACTTGACCTCGGAAATGTCGGCCGGGTTGAGCACCTCGAGCGCATCCTCGGCGGCATCCATCATGGGCTGGACCTTGGAGAGGTCGCGCTCGGCATCCTCAAAGGCCATCTTGGTCAGCAGCGTCTGCTCGTTGACCTCGACCTCTTCGGCGGCGACGCGGCGGCGGATGCCATCGGCCACCTCGGACTCCTGCGCCACCTTTTCCATGAGTGCCTGCGTGGCGGCAGCCTTCTCTTCGAGCTCGGGCTGCATCTGCTGAAGAGTGATCTGCATTTCAGCCACCAGCTCGTTGGTCTCGCGGAGCTTGGCCGTTCCGCCGGCAAACTTGGCCATGGCCGCACCGAGCTCAGCCTGCTGGCGCGCGAGCATGGCGCCGTACGTGTCGAGGAAGGCGAGGTACGATGCCGGTGTGACGTAGAAGCGGCGACCCATCTGGGCATAAAAGGCGTCTGCGGCGGCCTCGACCGAGGCGTGGACCGAGACGCAGAGCTTGGCAAGGGTGGCAGCAAGGCCCGGTGCGGCACCGACAACTGAGGCGGCCGCCGGCGTGAGGCGGTGCTGGCCGACCCGCTCGAGAGCAAAGCCGGACCAGACGTCGACCCAGTCAATGGTGCAGCACGAGACAAGCGAGGGGAACATGAGGAGGCGGCGGCGGAACTGCTTGCCGATCGGCGACATGCAGAGGACGACGTGAAGCTTCTCGCGGACTTGCTTGATGAAGTACTCGAAAATGCCTGCGCGGTCCTTCTCGGCAATGCGACCCTCGGAGACGGCAAAGGGCCGGACCTTGTTGATGACCGTCTCATATTCCTCGCCAACAAAGAGTGACGGGACTTCACCGGTGTTGAGCACACCGTTAATGTCCTCGAGGAAGGCCTCGTCCACAATCTGGGTGTCGTTGAGGAGGAAGACCACGTTTTCGCGGGCAACGCCGGCGAGGGTGTACAGCTGGCGGAGATCCTCGCGAAAGTCGGAGCGTGCATACGAGCGAGTGAGCTTGATCTCAAAGACCTGGTACTCGGCCATGGCAGCTGCGAGGCGAGTGAGCGTCCGCTTGCCGGTACCAGAGACGCCGACAAGTAGAGCGTTCCCACGCGGCTGGCGGAGGATGCGCGCAATGCGCGAGACGTGGTCGATGGCGTCCTTGAAAAAGACGAGCTCGACCGAGGCCTCGCCCGAGTCCATGTTGGCGCGGTCGAGGTACTCTTCAAGCGTGCGGACAACCTTGGCCGAGCCGGCGCCGCCGGCGACGCCCTCATACACGCGCTCTTCGGGCGTGGCGCCGACGCGCATAAAGTCGCCAAACATAAGCGAGGCCACGGCGTTTGTCTCCCAGCGGAGGCCAAAGTGGCGGCGGATGAGGGCGACAACCAGGTCAAGGAAAGCATCGCGGTCCTCGACACAAGTGAGGCGGTCGTGGAAAACGCGCATTGACTCGTGGGCCCAGAGTGAGACGAGCTCGGGTGCGTCGGCGAGATAGCCCGGCTTGGTCTGGAGCACACCCTGGACAACCTTGGACAGGTCGCGGAGGTTAAAGGTGTAGTGCGACTTGCTCGGGGTCGGCAGCATTTCTGCGCGGACCCGCGAGTAGAGCTCGACCGAGGCCTTGACAACCTTGGCAGCCGAGGCGGCGACCTCGGACGGGAACTGGCCCAGGAAGCCCGAGAGGATCGAGTGGAAGATGCGGAAGAGCGAGTCGACGTCTGTGGGCGGGACGTTGAGCATGAAAAAGTGCCGCTTGAAGCGCTCAGACATGGGGTTACGCCCGCCGCCGGGCGGTCCGCACGAGCCGACAAGTGTCACGTCCTCGACACGCTTCCAGAACAGCGCCGGGCGGTCGTACCACCCGCCGTAGTCGAGGTACTGGCGGAGGAGCTCGATGGCTGGCTGCGAGTCGGAGACCGGGTCGACAGCCGGCATGTTGATGTCGTCGACAAACAGGACGACGCGCTTGCCGTTCATGCCGCGGAGCACATCCTTGGCGCGGCGCTTCTCGAGCTTGTTCTCGATCATCAGCTGGGTCCGCTGCGACGAGGTCTGCGCCGAAAAGTTGATGGCGATTGTTTGCCACGAGGCGCCGATCCTGCCCATGCCCCCGTTGCCGCCCGAGGCGAGGGCAGCCGACGACGGGCCGGTCGCGAGGTTGACCATGGAGCCTCCGCCCGAGGCGAAAGAGCCCTGCTGGGCGCCGCCGGCAAGCTGGCGGAGCCAGTTCTGGACCACCACAGTCTTTCCGGTCCCGGTTGCGCCGTTGATGAGGACGTGACCGCGGAGGACTGACGAGCCCGAGGCGAGAGGGCCGGAGCCGCCCTGCGGGACAAGAGCGTTGAGGAGGAACTGCATGCACACGGTCTCGGCGGTGGGCACGAGCATCTGCCAGAACGGCACCCCTGGGGTCCACGAGAACTCGGGGACGAGGTCGTCCCATGGGGCAAACGACTTGCGCTCCGGGTCGACAAAGTAGTGGTAGACGGTCTTGGTGCCTGGAATGGCGGCAACGTCGGCAAAGGCCTCCTGGACAAAGGCGTCAAAGCCCTCACGCGAGCCAGCGGCGAGGTTGCCACCGAGGCCCCACACAAAGGCAAAAACAAAGATGTCCTCGGCGAGCGAGACGGCGTCGGCAGAGTCGGCGTCGGGGTCAAAGCCGGCGTGCGGGGTGAGGAGGCCGGTGAGGAGCTTAACGACGCCAGCTACGAGCGAGGCGTCGCACGAGACAACCTCCTCGGTGCAGTATTGACGGATGTAGTCGAGACCAGGAGGAACGTGGGCAGCAAAGAGCTCGGCAAGGCGGTCCTTGACCTCCAGAGGAATGTGGGAGGTGGCCTGCGAGCGGAGCCAGGCGCGGACCGGCGGCTCCCAGCCGAGGTCAACAGGCTCAAGGTAGACCATACCGCAGCGCGAGACGGTGGCGGGCGAGGCCTTGGCAAGGTTGAGGACCTCGAAGAGAAGGCGGATGGACGGGGTGAGGTTGATGCGAGCCGAGTTGGGCAAGCACAGGAGCTTGTTGTCGTCGAGCACGGTGTTCATGTTCTCGATCCACTTGGAGTCGACAGGCCCGTCGAAGACGACCCATTGCAGCTTGGGAGGACTCGACTTGCCGCCCTGCGGGCTGTCGCTCGGTCCCGGAGCCGAGGCCTTGACGGCAGCTGAGACCATGTTGCCGATGAGGCCCGGGGTGTACTCGCGCGAGGTCAGGTCGACATGGCCGTAGAGCTCGTCCATGGTCACGGCCTTGGGGTTGAGCACGTACTTGGTGACACCGGTGTAGAGCGGCGAGGCTGACGAGGCGGGACGGGAGGCGAGATCATCAAGCGCGTCTGCGAGGACGTTGACGGCGACAGACTTGCCGCCGCCGGACTTGCCGACGACCATGACGCCGTGACGGACGCAGAGGGTCTCCCACAGCTGGCGGACCTTGACAATTTGCTTGTCGACGATCTCGAGGCCGCGGGCGAGGGCGGCCGACTCGACGGCAGAGACGAGGTCACCAAAGTCCTCGTCGGGGAGCTCGAGGCCCGGGAACAGGTCTGCGAGGATGCCCTGGAAGAGCGGAAGGTCCTCGGCAAGGAACTTGGGCACGTTAGAGTCGCGGAGGGCGCGGATGAGGACAACGTCCTCGTCGAGCTGCGGGTTGCTCCGCTTGAGGGTACCGGCCATGACGAGGACGGATTTGATGGCGCGCATGCCAAAGTCGTAGTGGTCCTGCTGGGAGAGCTGCTCGGAGCAGAGGCGATAGAGCTGGGTCATCTTGCGGGAGAGGACGGTGGCCGACTCAAAGCCCTCTGCGTAGAGCACGATTTCGGCAATCATGGCGTAGTCCGGGATCATCATGGCGACTGGGCGGAAAAGGGCGGCGAGGTTATCGGGCAGCTCTGTCCGGCCGGTGTACGACGGGTTCATGGTGATAAAGTAGGCGCAGCGATCGTTGAGCGAGATACGGCGGCCCTCAAATTCAAAGAGGCCGTCGGGCGAGGGCGCGACGCGGGCGCGCTGGATGGTGAGAATCTGGGTGGCGATGACGGAGAGGACCTCGACCTCAATGCGGTTAAACTCGTCAAAGCAACACCATGCGCCGGACTGGGCAAGGCCGGCAAAGTAGCGGCCCATCATGGCGACCTCGAGCGACTCTGAGCAGTTGAAGACAACACACTGGATGGCCAGCGCCTTGGCGAGGTCCTTGACGGTCTCGGTCTTGCCTGTGCCTGCCGGGCCTGCCGGCGAGCCACCCATGTTGAGCGCCATGGCGCCGGTGAGAGTGAGGTAGCAGCGGTCGGTGAGCGGTGTGATGACGAGTCGCGGCGAGCAGCCGAGGTACTCGTAGCCGTACTCAAAGCGGGCGTTGGTTTGCTCCATGAACAGCTCCTCGGCCTCCGAGTCCCAGTAGTAGCGAAGCTGCTTCTTCCAGAGGAAGGCCGAGTCATCGGCGACCTTTGCCGCCCAGAGCGAGGAGACGATGTCGCGCGAGTGGACTTCGATGGTGAGGAGCGAGCCGAGAGCCTTGCGCTGGAGCTTGGTCAGCTCGCCCTGGACGAGGAGGGCGAGCGCGGAGAGCTGCTTGAACGACTTTTCCTTGAGCCGGTTGAGGGCGTTGCGGGTGTTGTCTGCACGGAGCGAGGCCTCGACCTCGCGAGCCCAGAGGACTTGCGAGATGGCGAGAACGAGCTGTGCACAATGGTCAAAGATCCACTGCTCGCGCGGCTTTGCGGCGGCAAGGTAGTCGGTGAGCGCGTCACGGCCGCGCTTCTTGAGCGACGAGCGCATGGCCTCCTCGACTTTTGAGAGCCACGACTCGACGGCCTCGGAGCGGGTCTTGACGGAGCGGGTGAGGACAAGGCGCTCGCCCTCTGACGAGACGAGGGCGACAATGTCCATGGAGGAGCGGCCAGAGGGCTCGGGAGCGGAGAACTCGAGGGCAGCAACGTTGGAGAAGCACTTAAGGAGGTGCGGCTGGACAGCGGCTGGGTTCTTGGACTCTGCGAGAATTTCGAGGAGCTCGTCGTTGGACAGGAAATAGAAGCGCGGGAAGAAGGAGCGCTTGCCCTCGAGCTTGGACTCGAGCGAGGCTTGGACCTGCTCGAGAATGCGATTGTTTGCGCGGAGCTGCTCGAGCATGCCAGGCTCGAGGACGGCGTCGAGGCATCGCGGGCCGTCCTGGACGCGGCGCATGATGGCGTTCCACGAGCGGTGGACTTCGCGAAACATCTTCTCCTCTTCGTACAGCTGCTTGACGATTTCCGAGTTGGAGAAAATGGTCTCAAAGTACATCCACTGGGCCTGGCAGACGAGCCAGGCTTCGAGCGTCTCCTTGAACAGGCGGAGGTTGCGGTCCCAGGCCTCGGCCTCGGGCTTGATGGGCCCGACGTAGCGCGAGCCGAGGACGGTAGAGACAAGGATGAGCGAGTCCTCGAGGGCCTGAGCAATTTCCTCTGTGGAGCCGAGGATGTACATGTCGCGCGAGTCGCGGTAGCGGAGAACGATGAACTCTTCGTTGGCCCATGTGGACTGGACCTTCTCGAGCATCTCGGTGAGGTTGGCCTCGTTTGTGGCCTCGAGTGAGACTTGCTGGATACGGTCGGCAGCCTCGAGGACGTCAAGCATGAGGAGCGAGCCGAGAGTAAAGTCGTCGCCGCGGGCAATGATGCGGGCCGAGCCGAGCTTCTCCTGGATGTCCTCCCAGTGGCGGAGCTGGAGCGCCGAGTTGCGGAGGTTGACGATGATGGGGACAAAGATCTGGAAGTCGTCGACGAGGTCGCGGAGCTTGGGCACCACCGGGTTCGGTGGGAGGCCGCGCTCGAGTTTCATGCAGACCTTGACAAAGTGTTGCACCTTTGACGCGAGGGCGGCGGCGTCGATCGAGTCGAACGGGGTCGAGCGCCATGTCTCTTGCAGCCCCTCCCACTCTGCAAACGAGGACCAGAGCATCTCCTTGAGAGCCAGGTCAGACATGGTCTCTTCGAGCTCCTCAAACTTGGAGACCGGGACCTTGAAAGTCTTCTGGAAGCGAATGTACTTGGATGCCTGCTCCTTGAGGGCCTTGATGCGTGCAGTGAGAGTGGAGACGTAGTCGATCATTTCGGCGACGCCCGAGGCGTCTGAGAGGACGCGCTCGTGCTGGGCGAGGTGCTTGACGTCGAGGATGAGGTTGCGCAGCTCGGCGATCTTCTTCTCGAGCTGGGTGGCAAAGACCTGGATGTTCTTCTCGCGCTCCTCCTCGGCAAAGGCGATTTTGGCCTTGAGGGACTGGACGAGCGGGGCAAGGGTGCGGAAAGAGGCATACTCTTCGAGGTTGTGGATCTCTGGGCGGTAGCCGACAATGACACCATACATGGCCTTGACGAGGTCCTCCTCGTCCTCGAGCTCGTCCTGCTCGACGGTGAGGGTCTCGAGGTAGGCAAGCTTCTCGACAAAGTGCTCGACCTTGGTGGGGACGGCGTCGAGGCGGGCGTGCGCGGCGTTGAGGCGGGTGAGGAGAGCCGAGTTGCGGTCCGAGGCGAGGCGCGGGAGAAGATCCTCCAGCACAGCGAGGCACTTGGCCGGCGAGGGCGCAAACGAAGCCTTGAGCGCGGACGAGTCGATCTGGATGATGCCGACGGAGGAGGAGACCGGCATGAGACCCATGAGCGACATCTGGGCGCGGTAGCGGGTCATGGAGGCAGCGAACCACTGGAGCGGCGGGCCACGGGCCTCGACGAGCGAAATGTCCATGAGCTCTGCCGAGCGGTGGATGGTCCAGAACGGCTCAAAGACGGCGAGGTAGTCCGAGGCGGCGATGAACGACTTTGCGAGCGAGTCCTTGACGTGTGCGAGCAGGCGCTGGTACTTGGAGTCGCCCTCAAGGACTTCAAGGAGGACGGGCCCGTCACCAACTTCAGAGACGTCAAACTGCTCCGAGAGGGTGGGCGTGACGTAGCGGGCAAGGAACTCCTTGTTCTTGATCAGCTTGTGCTTTTCCATGTTGGAAAGAATGACGAGCTGGAAGTTGCGGATGATAGAGTCGATGGCGTCGTGGAAGGTACCGCGATCAGGGGCAAAGGCCAGCTCCGAGTACTTGAGCTCGAGGGCGATGCGGAAGAGCGGCGGACGCGGAGCGGCGGTGGCCTGGGTCACCATGGACGAGGCAGCAGCCGTGAGGTCACTGGCAGCGGCGGTGGCGGCGGCAGCGTCGAGGAGCGACGAGCGCTCGTCAAAGGCACCGTTGATCTCCTGCGGATCGAGCGACGAGCCAGGCTCGACACCGGTACCACCGGCGACAGACGAGACAAGCTTGGCCATAGAGGCGATGCGAGCACGGACGGCAGCCTGAGCACCGTCGTCGGGCATGACGGCCTGCAGCAGGTCCCACACGGTGTTGACCGCGAGCTGGTGGAGGGTGTCGATGATGAGGTAGTCGGCGAGCTTGATAAAGTTGGCCAGACGACGGCATTCGGTGCGCTTGGCAGCAAGGAACGTGTAAGACAGCGGGGCGACCGAGTCAGAGAGCGATGCGCGGCCGAGCGAGTCGCCGGGCGCCGGCCCGTCCGACGTCGACGAAGCTCCGAGGCGGGCGTCGAGCGAGGAGGCCTGGCCAGCAGAGGCATGCTGGGCACGGCCACCGGAGCGGCGCGACTGTTCCTCGTCAAATCCGGCACGCGAGAGCGCATACTCGCAGGCCTCGGCGACGGTGGCCTCGACGGCGGCGTTGAAGGTGGCCAGGCGTTCGAGGAGGTACTCGCGGTGTTCGTCCTGGAGCACGACAAACATCTCGAGAGTGAGGGTGGTGCCGGGCGCCATTCGGTGGAGGCGCTCCTGGGAGAGCTCATAGCAGAGCGAGCGGAGCTTGCGGAGCGCGTGGCCGAGGATGTCGTTGGCGATAAAGAGGTGCTGCGAGAGAATGGAGCGGCAGAGCGCCGACTTTTTGGACCAGACGTTGCCGCGCCACATGGTGTAGCTCTTCCACATGCGGTACTTGTCAAAGATGGGGATGCGCTTGATGCGCGAGTAGAGGAGGTACTCGCGGAGCCACTGGACAAGAGGGACAAACTCGGCGACGCCCTCGACAAAGTGGGTCACGCCCGACGACGAGAGTGTAAAGTAGTCACTCGAGTCGATGCCTGCGTGCGAGACAATGGCAACCTTGTACGGGTTGAACTCGGGCGAGCCCTTGCGGACCGGCTTGAGGTAGACAAACTCGAGCGAGTCGGGGTTCTTGAGCAAGTGCTCCACAAACCATAGCGGGTCCGACTTGTCCGCGTGCGGGAGTTCGTCACGGAGCTTGCGGAGGAGGAGCCCGGTCTCGGTTTGCTCCAGCACAACGTCCGCGAGCGACTTGGCGCCACCCTCATCGCCTGCGGCACTCTCTCCAACACCCGTACCACCAGCAGCAGTTACAAGAGAGCGCTGCTGCGGCGGCGATGACGAGAGCGCCGTAGCCTTTGTGGGATCGGGTGCAAATGAGACCTTTGACCGCCGCGAGGGGATGAGCCCGACCGAGCCACCCGCCAACGACGAAGTCCGCTGACCGGAGCGATACGCCTCGACCCGCTCTGCGCGGAGAATAGGCAGTGTGGAGGCCGGCGGCTTGACGGCAACATTGTTGGCGGCAGCATCGGTTGCAGTCTTGACCGCAGTGTTGACGGCAGCGTTGGCGTTGGCGGTGGCGGTGGCGGTGGCAGTGGCGCCCTCGCGACGGGAGAGCTTCCGTGTTTCGTAAGCCGGCGGGCGAGGAGCGAGGGCCTGGGTCACCCGAGCCGAGGAGAGCAGAGGCGGGAGCGTAGCCGGGCGACGCGAGGTGGAGGAAGAGCTAGACACAGCAGGGATTGCAGGTGTGGCGGTGGTGGTGTTGGTAGAGGTGGTGGTGGGGCGGACATAGAGGCGCGAGGTCAGGAGTGCAGGGTCGATGGTCCGGACCTTGAGGCCTCTGCGCGACCGGTGGAGGCCTGTGGTACGGGGCGCACCACGTTGGTCCATATGTGTGAGGGTGTGGGCGTTGTGGGGATGGGTGGGCGGAAGGGGTGTGGGGTGTGGGGGGTTGTGAGGGGTGGGAGAGGTGGTGTGTGGGGAGTGCTGTGTGGGAGGAGAGGGGGGAGGGGGGGGGGGGGGGGGGGAGTGCGAGGAGGCGGAGACAGCGGGTGTTTCAACGGCGCGCGGGAAGGAGAGTGGGGGGGTGGGTGGGGGGTGAGGGACAAAAATATTTTTAGGTTGAGACACGACGCGGGAGGTGGGAGGGTGACCTTCCAATGCCAATGCAAAGGTCTGTCTTTGGCTCGCTGCAGCGGCCACCACGGCTGCAGCGGCTGCCACGGCTGTACGGCAAGACACCGCACGTGACTGAGGAGACGGACGGGTGTAAGGGATGTCTGCGTCTGCACTGAGCAAGTTCGGGTGGGTGGAGAAGCGGGGCAAGGTGCGCAAGGCATGGAAGCGGCGGTGGTGCATGTTCCGGTCGGACGGGGCGCTGGTGTACTTCAAGACGAGCCAGGATGTGGCTGCGCCAGCATGGGCATCAGCACGTGGAGCTATTGGTCTGACTGGAGCGAGTGTGAGTGCGGTGGAGGCGGACAAGGATGGCAAGCATGGTCTGGCTATTGCTGTCTCTTCATCAAAGCGCATCTATGCTATTCGATGCTCATCCATGCCCGAGAGGGACTCGTGGCTAGCCGCCATCCAAGGCGCCATCGAGCTCGCTTCGGGGGCTGCCGATGGCGATGACGCCGACGGAAGGGATCTAGCTCCGGATGCAGAGTCTCGATTGTACTCGCCGGTGGTTTTCGACTCGTCCGGCGTCCATCATCCCTCGCTCCCTGACGAGGCCTTTGATCCGCACGGAGCGCAGAAAGAGGCGGCAGCACGCGGGCGCGGCGACGATCCCGTGCTTGCCGACGACACCTGGGACGCCATCCTCGACATGGCGTAGCGCGCGCTTGGCAGGTAGCGGGTTTGGTTTTAGTTCGGGTGCGCCGCGGGGTCGGTGTTGCCGTCAGCGCCGCCGGCAAGGAAGCCCTCGAGGTGGCGCGAGTACGCCGGGTAACCCTGGCCGGCACTGCCGTTGTCGTGGCTCGGGCCCTCGCGGTTCTCGGCCGGCGACTGCGCAGCGGCAGCCTGGTCGTAAGCGGCGAGGAGCGAGAAGACGTCCTCGATAGCGACGCCAGCCGCGTTTGCGGCGTCGTTGTCGGGCGCCGGGGCCTGGGTCTGAGTCTGAGCAGAGGGCTGAGCCGGCGGGCTGGTCTGCCGCTGCTGGTGAGCGACGGCGGTGGCCTGTGCCTGGAGCTGGGTGCGGGTCGCCTCCTCGTCGGCGAGCTGGTCGGTGAGCGAGAGGGTGATGAGGTGGGTGAAGAGCATGTCCTTGAGATCC
Source organism: Thecamonas trahens ATCC 50062 (assembly GCF_000142905.1). Lineage (NCBI taxonomy): Eukaryota > Apusomonadida > Apusomonadidae > Thecamonas > Thecamonas trahens. The sequence goes on from NW_013657612.1 coordinate 37,001, forward strand.
TTGAGCACATCCTCCTCAAAGACGGCAATGTCCATACCAGAGTACCGCGCGAGGATGTCCGAGAACGCGGCAAACTCGTTGGTGTCGACGGGCCGGTTGAGCTTGGTGTACTTGAACTCGGCAAAGAGGCCCTCGAGGATCTGGCGGACGACGTCGTTAAACTTGCCGCCCGACTCGGGCATGGCCGCCAGCGCCTTGAACAGATTGCCAAACTCGGTGAGGAGCGCGTCGTTGATGTAGACGTCGACGTGGTAGTTGGTGAGGATGTGGTTCATCGTGGCCTCCATCGACGAGGTTGTCGACTCGTCGTCGCCGTCGCCGTCGCCGTCGCCACCGTCGTTGTCGCCCTCGGCGGGAGTCTGAGCTTCCTGCTCGACAGCTTCGTCCGCGGCCTCCTCGCCCGCAAACTCGCCGAGGTCCAGCCCAAGGGCGGCCGGGTCGATCCCGGCCGAGCGCGCCATGTCGACGATGGCCTGCTGCTGGGCAAGGAGGTCTGCGCGGCGGGCCTCGAGGGCGGCCTTGCGCGACTGGTGGTACTCGAGCTCGGCGCGGGCGGCGGCAAGCTCGTCCTCCATGGCGCGGGCCTGCGAGGTCGACGCCGTCGCCGAGTCGGCAGCCGAGAGCTCACCGGTGGCGTCGGGGCGCTGGGTCGGCGGCTCGGGCGTGATCGAGACGTGACGCTCTGCACGGGTCGCCTCGTAAAACCGGGCGTCTTCGGGCGACTCGCCCTCGTCCTCGGATGCGAGCGAAGGCTCGTCGTCGTTGACCGACTCGGCGTAGTCGTAGGCTGCAGCGGCGGGAGCAGCGGCGGCGGCGACGGGAGCAGCGGCGACGGGCCGCGAGGTCACCACCGCGCGTGGCGTGGTCGGCGAGTCGACAGCAAACTTGTTCGGCGAGTCCTGGACCGACTGAATAAAGTAGTTGATCTGGTCGAGGGCATGCATCTCCTCCATGATCTTGTTGCGAATGACAGTGGTGGTCGGGTCGTCGTCGACGGTGGCGGTGCCGCCGGCAGCCAGCGGAGCGTCAAAGGTGACGGTCCGCGGCGGACGCTCCTTCTTGGCCGGCGGCGGGGCCTTCTTGAGCTTGCGGGCTCGCTTGCGTGCGGTGCGGGTCTCGGCGGACCGCTCGCGGAGCTCATCATCGTCGGTCGGGTGCCGCTTGGCGCCGACCTTGGGCGCGTGCTCGTCGAGGTACGCGGCCTCGGCGGTGACATCGTGCAGGAGGCGGTCGAGCGAGGCGAGGACTCGGACCCGAAGGAGCGGCGTGTCAAACTGCGCGAGCAGGGTAAAGAGCTGCGAGACGTAGCTCGGGTCGTCTTCGACGCGGACAATAAACTGCACGGCAGCCTCGTAGACGGCCGAGTCGAGGCCGACTGAGGCCACCGACGACGCGCCATCGTCGCCATCGTCATGGCCGCCACTGTAGCTTCCGGCGCGCGCGAGCTCGGCGTTGAGCGTTGCGAGCAGGTCGGCAGTTCCGGCAGGGTGTGCCGAGTCGAGCGAGAGCACGTCTGGGGCCGCGGCGCCGGAGGGAACGCCGCTGGCGCGGGCGTCGGACCCATGCCCGGCCTCTGACTCGGACTCTTGCGAGTCGCTAAAGTAGCGGACAAAGTCCTTAAAGAACGCCTTTTGCTCGGCGCGCGACGAGAGCGACTTGGCGTACGAGACGGCAAGCTGCAGGTCCTGCAACTTGATGTTCGAGGCATACAGCTCGTCCTCAAGGAAGCGGGTTGAAAGCGAGTCGGCCTCGGAGACCGAACCGTCTTCGCCGGCAGCGTACGCGCCAAACACGTTGTCGCCCGACACGGCGGCAATGTCGTCGCGAGTTGCGCCGAGCATGTCGTACAGGCCGCCGATGCGGGCCTGGAGCGCCTCCATCTCGGCAGCCTGGGCCTCAAAGGCCGGGCCCGGCACCGGCGCGTGCGCCTGCTGAGCGGAGCGCGACGGCGAGTGCGATGCAGCGCGTGCGGGGCGCGGGGCTTCGGCCGGCGACGAGGCCGACGCCGACGCGGCAAACGAGGCCGAGAGCGCCTGCGGGGGCGTGGCCTTGCGTTGCTGCGTGTACTGAGACTGGAGCTGCGACCACTGGGCGGCGAGCTGGTCGAGGATGTTGACCGAGTTGCCGCCAGCGCTCGACTCGCGCTGGACGGTGGCAAGCAGGTTGTAGATGCCGTCTTCGTCAAGCTCTTCACGCGAGGCCTCGCGGCGCGGCGCAGGGGCCGCCGCCGCCGTCACTGGCGCGGTGCTCGCCTTGGCCGGCGACGCCTGCTGGTTCACCAGCTGCTCCTGCAGCCAGCGGAGGTTGAGCAAGTGGGCTTTGCGGAGCTCGGCGAGGTCTTCGACTGGCATGTTGGCGGCGTCCTCGGCCGTGAGTGGCTGCGAGGAGCTGCGGGCGAGCGGCGGGGCCTGCGACGAGGCGCGCGGCTTGGCCGGCGAGAAGATGTCGCGGCGGACGGCGGCGGACGGCGGCGGGGCCGAGGCCTGGCGCGGAGCCTTGGCCGGCGACGGTGAGGCCTGGCGCTGCTCGGCGGCGGCGGTTGCAGCGCGAAGCTCCTGCTGCGCGGCAATCTGCATGTCGCGCATGGCCTCGAGCTGCTGCTTCTCGGCCATCAGCGCCATGTACTGCTCATACAGCGCGTTGGCATCCTCGGGCTCGGCGTCGTCGTCGAACTCGGCGTCGTCGCCCTGCGCCTGCACCTGCGACTGCAGGGCGGCGAGGTAGGCAGCACCGGCATCGGCACCAGCGGATGCCCCAGCCTCGGCCTCAGCCTCGACCTCGGCTGCCGCCTCGATCGACGGCACAAGCGTCTCCAGGTAGTTGGCGACGAGTGAAATGGTCTGCTCGTCCTTGTTCGACTCGAGCAGCGACTGGAGCTGAGTAAGGTTGTTGCGGTGCTCTTGGAGCTGAGCCAGCTGGCTCTCCAGCGCATCCAACTCGCTTCGCTGCATCGACGACTGCTCGCCAAGCGCAGACATATGCGCCACCATAGCCTCGAGGCCCTCGAGGTCATCGGCTGTCGTGCCTGTGGCGCACCGCAGCAGGATCGAGCGAGACGCAGTGAGAGAGGCGAGAGAGCGAGAGAGCGAGATAGCGAGAGAGCGAGAGTGTGAGAGAGCACACGCGCGGAAAGTTGCATGGTGGTAGCAGTGGTGGTGGTGGTGGTGGCGGTGGTGGTGGTGGTGGTGGTGGTGGTGGCCGAGTGCGACATTTTTCGAAAGACGGGCGAAGGGCACAAGGCGACATGGCGGGAGGAGGGGAGGGGTTAGTTGGTGGAGGGGCGTGGGGGGGGGGGTAATGGGGGGAATGAATGGAGGGGGGAAGGGGATGAGGATGTGGGTATGGGGATGGAGAAGAACATTCGCACCTTGGAGTACGGCAGAGGGCGTGTTGTAAGCGCTACCAGGGCCAGTACGTCCGGCTGACCGTGGCGGGCTGTGTCGGCCTTGCGGGGTGTGGTACGAGGTCATTGGGGTAGATTCCAAGGTCATGCTGTGCGTACCTCCGGCGGCTGGACGACTCGCCTGCTGCCGACCAGGCGCAGATCCAGGTGGCGTTGCCACCATCTGAGAGATGCGCGGCGCTTGCGGCGTAAAGAACGTCCCCTGGCTCATGATGGGAGAGGAGTGGTGCCGTCGCCCTTTGCCTCCTCCTCGCTGTCTCCCGGCCGGGCGCCAACCGAGTCAGGACCGGCCCGGCGGGCACAGGCATCACTGATGACGGCCTGAAACGTGTTGATCTAGATGGAAGTTACTGACCACCTCCAGTAATCATCTCCCTATGCCGCGTAATGTGCACATCCGGTCTCTATCTCGCCAGCTGTGTGGCTGCAGAGCAAGGCCAAGTCGCACGCCCATCACCATGATGTGTCGTCTTGTGATTGTACCTTTGTTTGTTTGTATTTGTCATCGTTCATTCGTTCGTTCAGCATCATCGTTTATTCGTTCGTTCAATATTGTCGTTCGTTCAGCATCATCGTTCATTCGTTCGTTCAGTATCATAGTTCGTTCGTTCGTTCAATATCATCGCTCATTCGTTCGTTCGTTCGTTCGTTCTTTCATTCGTTCGTTCGTTCTTTCATTCGTTCGTTCGTTCGTTCGTTCAGCATCATCGCTCATTCGTTCGTTCAGTATCATCGCTCATTCGTTCGTTCGTTCGTTCGTTCGTTCGTTCGTTCGTTCGTTCGTTCGTTCGTTCGTTCGTTCAATGCCAATCACTCGTTGGTTTACTCAATCACTTCTTGAGCAATAATCGTCGTATTCTTGGACATCCCACTTCCTAACGCGTACGTAGCAAATCATACAAATTCAGCAGGGACGAAATCCCTCTGCCCACCCACCCTCTCCCACCGAGAGCATGCCACACTTCCAACCACAAAGAACTCCCTACGTGTGTAGATACAGTCATGCTCAACACTGTCATCTACTTTGTTTTCCTGGAAACACACACATGTTCTCTATAGCCCCTTGGAAAGTAGCCACCAACCCCCCCCTTCCTCGGTCTCCCCGACTGCTGTCATCACACACTTCCAAACCCTTCCTCCACCCCCTCCCCTACCCACCCCGCCCCACCCCCTCTACACCCTCTACCCACCTCCACCCTCTCCACCCCCCAGTACCACCCCCACTGCCACCCCCATCCCTCCACCCTCCACCCTCCACCCTCCACCCCACCCCACCCCCCACCCCCACCACTGTGTGTTTGTCGGTGTCATTTGATTGATTGTTTTCACCATCCACCCCCCCCCCCCCCCCCCCCCCCACCACACACATACTCACACAGAACACAGTCGTTTAGGTGCACCCGTCAAAAAAGGTCGTTTGAACCCTTCATCCATCCACACCTCATTTGAGCAACATGGCTTCTGCTGATCCCATTGAGATTTGCCTGCGCGTTACCGGCGGTGAGGTCGGTGCTGCTGCTGCCCTGGCCCCCAAGGTCGGTCCCCTCGGTCTGTCGCCCAAGCGCGTCGGTGAGGACATCGCCAAGGCCACCGGCGACTGGAAGGGTCTCCGCGTCACCGTCAAGCTGACCGTCATCAACCGCAAGGCCACCGTGTCTGTTGTTCCGTCGGCTGCCGCCCTTATCATCCGCGCCCTCGACGAGCCGATCCGTGACCGCAAGAAGGAGGAGATCAAGCACGATGGTGACCTCTCGCTCGATGCCATCATGGACATTGCCCGCCAGATGCGCCACCGCTCGCTCGCCCGCCAGTTCTCCGGCACTGTCAAGGAGATCCTCGGCACCGCCGTCTCTGTCGGCTGCACCGTTGACGGTGAGGACCCGCGTGACATCCAGGCCGCCATCGACTCTGGCGAGATCGAGATCCCCGAGGAGTAAGCTCCGGCTAGTGTCGGCGGTTGCCGCTCGCCTGTCGGCCCCGTCCAGGCGTTTGACTACGACTGCGCTCGGGTGTCCGGCTCGATGATGTAAACAGTTGGCATATTCTCAGTTTAGGTTGCACAGCATGGGCGCGATCACTGCCGCCGCGAGCGCGAGGTGCGGCGAGCGGGTGTGGAGCTCTTCGCGCGCTTGGATGCGCGCGGGTTGGCGGCTGTGGCGCCAGTCGCGGAACGCTTGCGCTTGCCGGGTGTGGGCGGTGCCGCGTCGAGCTCGATAAAGTACTTTGCGGCGTCGACGTTATTCTTGGAGCAGAGGAGATCGACAAAGTACGACTTGGAGACGAGCGGGATGCCGGCGTCAACGAGGCTGTAGAGGTGCGGGATGAGGTCGGGCGACTTGGTGGCGACGTCGGGAGCGACGATGGCGATCGAGGCAGCGCTGCGGGTGCGGGCTGAGACCGGGGTCGTGACAGCGAGGACCGAGCCGCCGCCGGCCTCGATGACCGAGCGCGGGAGGCAACCGCCGAGAATGATGACCGACATGCCAACAAACGGGCCGGGCTCGCCGTCCTGGCGATGCTTGCGCCAGTATGCCGGCGCGCCGCGCCAGATGCCTGAGGCGCGGACGACGGCGTTGCCGGCGTACTCGTAGTCGACAAAGTCGGTGAGGAGCTCTCCGGCGGAAACCGAGGCGGCAATGTACGACGGCTTGATCATCCACACACCGGCAGCAAGGCCGGAGAGGAACTTGGCGGTAGTGGCGATCTTGGGCAGGACAATGTGGGTGGCTGTTGCGTCGTAGTCATGGGTCGGCGGAATGACCGACGCGCCGAGCGCGGTGAGCTTGTTTGCCTGCGCCTGTTGCTCATCCGACGTGCCGCAGAGCAGAAAGCGCAGTTTGCACGCCGGGTCGACGACACCGACGCCTTGCGCTCCAGTAGCGACGGCGCGCGCTTGGCGTCGAGCGACGGCAGGGTGGAGAATGATGGAGGCGGCGGGTTGGTTGATGGCGAGGCGGCTCCTTCGGCCTTGGAGGATGCTTCGGTCTCCTCGCTCTTGGCGGGTGTCGCTTTCTTGGCCTTGGCGACCGCTGCAGCCTCCTTGGCCTTGGCGGCCGCTGCAGCCTCTTTCTTGGCCTTGGCGGCGGCTTCTTTCTTGGCCTTGGCGGCCGCTGCAGCCTCTTTCTTGGCCTTGGCGGCGGCTTCTTTCTTGGCCTTGGCGGCCGCTGCAGCCTCTTTCTTGGCCTTGGCGGCGGCTTCTTTCTTGGCCTTAGAGTCCGCTGCAGCCTCCTCCTTGGCCTTTGCGGCAGCCTCCTTCTTGGCCTTTGTGGCCGCTGCAGCCTCCTGCTTGGCCTTGGCAGCCGCTGCAGCCTCCTGCTTGGCCTTTGCGGCAGCCTCCTTCTTGGCCTTGGCAGCCGCTGCAGCCTCGGCGTCCTCCTTGGCCTTGGCAGCCGCTGCAGCCTCGGCCTCCTCCTTGGCCTTGACAGCCGCTGCAGCTTCGGCCTCCTCCTTGGCCTTGGCAGCCGCTGCAGCCTCGGCCTCCTCCTTGGCCTTGGCAGCCGCTGCAGCCTCGGCCTCCTCCTTGGCCTTGGCAGCCGCTGCAGCCTCGGCCTCCTCCTTGGCCTTGGCAGCCGCTGCAGCCTCTTCGTCAATCTCAGAGGCCGCTTCGCCACCCTCCTTTCTCTTTGCCACGACAGCCTCGGCAGCAAGCGCACCAGAAACAGTTCTGGTAGCAGCGCGCTGGTCGGCGCTAACCGGCCCGCTTGACGTCGGCTCGGTCGTCGAGTAGCCAGATGCCAGTGTCGGGTACGGGGCGAGTGAGAGCGCCGCGCGGACAGATGGCGGGCCCGTCGAGGCGGTGCCGTCAGCGGCCACATCCATTGGCTCCGGCATTGGCTCCGGCACCTCGGGCACAGCCGCGTCTGGATCCTCGTTCTCGACTTGCGACGAAAAGTTGCTAATGGTCTTTCGCTCAATGTCGTCAAGCACGCTCTGGTCGAGCGTCGTATACGGCGCCGTGTCGACGAGCGTCCAGCTAGAAAAGACCTTCTCGATCCAAAAGTGCGAGACGACTGTGACGCCCCAGCTGACGGCCGACGTGTACTTTTCGCCCACAGGCTCAGCCGCAATGAGATGCGTGTGGTCCGCCGAGAGCTCCGACGTGTACTTCGCCCCGATCGCCACGATCATGTCGCGGACGTCCTTGCGCAGGTCGCCGGCGTACCGTGTGATGGCAATCCGCAGATTGCCAGCGTTGGGAATGGCGTCGTGTGAGACAACAGGATAGTACAGCGGCTTAAGTGTGGGCGGCAGCATCTGCCATACCTGCGAGCAGTCGTGGACCCAGAACTTGGTCACAATCGTCAGGCCGTCCGCCACCGCGCGCTGGTACTCGGGTGACGACTGAGCCACACAGAGCAGGTGCGTTGCAGACGGCGAGTACTCGGCAAGCACCCGGGCACCCATCGTCTCCAGTGACTCGGCGTACGACGCACGCTCGGCCTCGTCGTCCTCTGTAAGGCAAAACGTCGTCCCCGCAAGCAGGAGCGTCACGTCGGAGAACGTCGAGTCGACCGAAAACAACGACGACGCCTGCGTTCCAGACTTGCCTGTCGACTGCGGTGTGAGCGTCATCGACGACGCCAGCTGCGACTGGATCATCCGCGCTAGCGAGAGCTTCTGCGAGTCGAGCAGCTCTGCCAGCGACGCCGCCACCACGTACCCGTGCAGCGGGAGAAGCGTGTGCGCCGCCACAGAGTCCAGCAGCCACTCAACCATCAGCATCGGTATGCCGTTCTCCTTGGCAAACTTGTACTTGGCACCCATCGGCCGGTGGATGAGCAGCACCTGCGTGTCCGCCGTCAGCATCCCATCGTATTGCCCGCCAAGCGCCTCTATCAGCTTGACCAGTCCCTGCCGCACTTTGCGTGGAACCTGCGAGGTGCAAAACTGGATGTTGTTCAGCATCAGCGCCAGCGACTGATTCGTCCCAGCCACCGTCGCGCCCTTGGCCACCTCGTTCTGCAGCGAGATCAGGAGCTCGCCCGCAGCAGCAGCATGATAGCTCGAGACTTTCAAATAGCGGTCGACCGAAGCAGCTTGACCCAGCGGTGGAAGCGATCCCGAGCGAACTGCCTCGATGACCCATGACGGCGAGACGAGCGCAATCGAGTCTTTGAGTGCCTGCGGAACAGAGTATGACTTGTCACTGGCTACCACATGGCTAACTGAAGGCGAGAGTGTTGCCGCCCACTCGCCGCCGCCCAGCACCACATACGCCCGGACAAGCTGGCTCACCGCCAGCGCATCGTCATTGCCAGGCCCAGCATGGCAGTGGAAGGTAAGTCCTTCAAACACATCCCGTCGGCCAGAGCTCATCTCCTTGCCAGAGGGAGAGGGAGTGTGTGAGGGGGGGGGTGGGGGGGGGGGTTGGGGGGGGGGGGAGGGCGAGAGAGAGAGAGAGAGAGAGAGAGAGAGCGT
>NW_013657612.1:45921-62395 GCF_000142905.1 Thecamonas trahens ATCC 50062
AACGCGACATCCTCTGACCCCTTTAGAACGAGCCTAGTTACAGTAGCGCAAACAAATGCACGCCAAAGACAGGGAAGTTGTATAGCGCAAGGGAAGGCCGCCTGGCAAGTTGTGTGCTGGGCAAGGATGACGCAGCGCGCAGCCTGAAGCGGAGACTCCGCCCCCTAGTACCGGGGCAGGCAGGTTCTTACCAATCATCGCCGCCCGAGAATTCCTCTTCAGGACACAGGGCGATGAGATTGATGAAGCCCCCAACTACGTGGGGGTTGGTTTCGGGGGGGGAGCGAGAGAGAGAGAGAGAGAGAGAGAGAGAGCTGGTCAGCTCGTCGCAGTCCTGGTCGCCCCCACCCTGTCGTGTCTCGTCCGACACAGGACCGACCGACCGTCTCCCCTTCTACGACCTAAACTCGTCAGCATTTCGCAATCAAGCCAGATTCGGTAAGGGACGTTTTCCCCGCACAGACTTGAAGTTGGGTTAATTAAAGGGGCGGCCGCCTCGCCTTTGCACTCATCTATCACCACTCCTATGCTTCCTACTTTCTCCATCCTATCATCTCCCTTTACATTTCCGTCCGTCATCTACAGTTTCATGTCTCTCCTGTCCTTCTTGTCTTTGCCATCGTACCGCCACGTGCAACGTAGGCGAGAAAAAAACAAGTCTGCCTCTTGTTCGAAGGGACCATGACCAGGGCTGTCTTGATGGGTTGTGTGAGGGTAGTAGAGCAGAGAGAAACAAAACTGTGTGATTGTAAGTGTAAGCATGTTAGTATAGAAGGTAGATCAGGGTTTGGTGGATGCGGTAGAAGTGGTATTGAGGGGGGGGAGGCGCGGGGTTAGGGGTTGGTCTCCGCCATCACCAAAAAAGATCATCCGCATTCTCGCTCCGCTTCCGGCGTGTGTTCAGTGCGGTGGATACTCGTGGCACGCTACCCCCCCCCCCCCACCCCCGCTCAGCCACGACCGTACCACCACCACAGCTAAACCCACGCCTCTCTCGTTCTCTCTCCAAGTCTTCGAGTCGCCATGGGGACCACCATGTCGAGTATGGAAGCCGAGGCTGTGGAACGCGTCCTTGCTACAGTGCCTGACCTTGCCCATGTGGCTGACCCCTTGGCCGTCCTCAGCATTCCGTCGAATGGTATTCTCCCGTCTAACATGAGCCCGGACTTGATGCTGGCCTCTGCTGGTAGTGATTCGTTCCGAGTGAGTGCAAAGCGATTGGAGCAAGAGCAGAAAGAGATGGCAGTGCTGGATCAGGTGGCAGCTCTCTCTCGGGATGCTCCTCCGCAACTACTTGCTCGGCTCCGTGCTCTGCTCACGGGCCTCACGGCGGTCACCATTGCCGAAGACGGCTTTGTCGCCATTGCTGCTCATCGCGAAGCGCTCGGCCTGGCCATCGCCTCCGCCATTGCCTCGGTGTTCAAGTCTTCAGCCGATGCAGAGGCATCGACAGCCTCTCTGCCGGATCCGGACGACTCGCTTCGCCCCGAAGGTGGTGATGCCGGAGGCATGTCCGGGCTTATGGCTGGCATGCTGCCGCAGGCCGGTGCCTCGGCCGCGGATACCCTGGTCATGACCGGCCTCCGGACGCTCCTGCTAATCTCGTCGTCGGTCGCAACATCCTCGCCCGGCCTCCTTGCTGCGCTCCTCGCCGAGTTTTCCGCCACCCTGGCCGCGCTGCCCGACTTTTCGCTTCTCTCGCCGCGCATCCCGCGCAAGCAAGCGTTTGATTTGCAGGCGTCGGGCGTGACCCTGCCCGCCGCCATGGTGACCACGCTCCATGCTTGGCTCGCCACTCTTCCCAGTGATCTGGCCACTGCTGCGCTCGGCCTCCGTGCCTCGCTCGTAGTCCACCGCGGTGAGCTTCCATCGGTCCTTGCCCTCGCCCGAGAGCTCTATTTTACCGACGGCGACGTGCCTGTCGCCGCGCTTGCGCCAGCCCTTGCAACCGTTACCCGCTATGCGCCGCGCCGCCGACTGCCAATTCCGGTTGTCACTGCGAGCGCACCGAAGCCGCTCGAGTTTTCAGTCGAGTCGCACCCGCCTTTGCGGGACGATGGTCCGAAATTCTCGCCCGTGCTCGCCATGGCGGCCGACGGCGCTGTCTTTTGCCACTCTCCCAATGGCCTCTTCCGCTTTGCTGCTGGCCAGACCGGTGAGCCGAGCCACGCGGCCACATCAGCCGACGATGTCGTCTCGTCCAAGTGTGATGTCATTGTTGTCGGCGGCCTTGTCCTGCTTTACCCGGTCGACAGTCGCGGGCTTGCTCCGGTCCTTGCCGCCCACCCCCAGCTGTACTCGACGCTGGACGCCAGCTTGCCACCGACCTTTGTCGCCTATTCGGCAGCCAACCTGAGCCTAGTCGGCTCCGTCTGCGCCGACGGCGGCGGCTCGATCGCCACCGCCAACTTTGCCGACTACCCCATGTGGGCACCGGCCGAGCTCCGCGCCGCTCGTCTCGCCGATGCTGGCATGACCGCCTCCAGTCCGTTCACCGATGGGTCGAGCATCTGGTTTATTGCCTCAACTGCCGCACCCGAGCTCACGGCCGCCATGCGGGCCAAGCATGCTGGTACCATCAACGCCATGTACTTGCCGGCCGCGCGGTTCGAGGCTCTCCGCTTCGGCCTCGGACCCGATGCTCCGCTCCCTGCCGTCACGGTTCTCCACAAGCCAGTCTCGAGCGTCGGCCACGAGCTCTTTGCCCGCTACGACTACACCTCGAGCCGTAGGGTGTACATCGATCCGAGCCTCCGCATTGCTGCGCCTGGTAAGCTCACAAAGTGGTCGATCTCTTCAGGCGGGCGTGGTCCGCTCATCCTCCAAGTCTACCGCCCGCGCGGCAGCAACACCTTTGAGCTTATTGGGCAGAACGTGTTCTACGCCGCCGGCTGCGGAAAAGCCGAGTACAATGTTGCCGACATTGACGTCATCGATGTGGCCGCCGGCGATGTGCTCGGCGTCTATCACCTGGTCGATGAGCGTGGTATCGCGCTCATCAACGGCGCATCGAGTCCAGCCATCCCTGTGTTGCAGCCACCCGAGGGCGGCCTAGAGGTTGGCGGTGTTTACACCTCGTCGACCACAGATGCAATCAAGTTCTGCCTCCGGGCGACAGTCGAACCGAGCCGGACCAGCGAGCTGGCACCCGAGTCTCCCGAGTGCTGCCTTTCCTGGCGGCCAGCGCTTCTGAGCTCTACAAGCTTCTTTGCTGCCACCAATGGCGAGACGCTCGTTGTTGTCGCCGACGACAGCGCCCGAGGCCAGGCTGTCATCAACCCGCGGGTTGCGCGTGTGGTCTTCGAGTTTGCCCTCAGTTCCGGTGCGCTCGTCGAGGCCTATGGTCTAACAGACAACCAGATCCAGAGAAGCATTGCCCGGCTGGGCTTTGCCCCTCTCAACGGCGGCCTCTGGCTGCAGCCGCAGACGGACGCGGCCGATGCGACAGCCCTGGCTGTCATTGCTCCGACCGGTCCTGCTGGCTCCTCGCTCGTGCCGGACATCGAGCCTGCTGCGACCGTCGCTGCTGCCCTCGGCCCGCCGGCGTCTTGGGCGTCTGGCCCTGCCATAGCTGCAGGCCTTGTGGGCCATCTTGCGCGGATTGCCGAGAGTCAGGACGGAAGTGGCACCGCTGCGCCGCTGGGCATTCTGGTCTCGTTTGAGGCTATCGACGAGCTGACCAAGCTGGCGTCGGCAGCTGTGGCCAAGCTCGCCGTCACTCCGTGCGACAAGTCGAGTCAGACCATCCTCACTTCGGCGCTCCGCATCATGCTCACCAACGTGAAGGCGGGCGGATGGCAGACACTGCCGCAGGCCGGCCCAGCGCTCACGGCGGTCCACGCCGCGCGGGCGCTGGTCACCAGCTTGCTCTCAGAGACGGGGCTCGAGTCGGTCCCGGAGCTCTTTGCAACCGTATGCAGTCTTGTAATGCGCATGCTTGAGGCAGGCATGAACGGCCTCTACTCGCGCGCGGATCAGGTCGACTTGCTGGCGCTCTGCGTCCAGGCGCTTATCGGTGTTGAGTCGCTGAGCTCGAGCAGGGCTGCGTTTGGGCGGTCGATGGCGCGTCTATTCCACGATCCACGGGTCGTGGCCCGGCTGTGCCTCAGCGGCACCAAGACACTCGACGTGCTCCCGGCAATGGATGCTATCCAACACATGCTGGATGACCTGCTCGCGCGCGAAATGGCCACTGGGCTGGACCGGAGTGGTGCGAAGCTACGCGCTGCGCTCCAATGTGTGGTTTTTAGCGCCGCGCGCGTGGCGTCAGCAAACCGCGATGCGCTCCTTGCGTTCATCCACGGTCACGTCGGGCAGATGGTGGACCATGTGGCGCAGTGCGTCGACGGCGCGGTGGACGCGCTGGTCGATGGCGACGAGGCTGCCATCCTCGAGCAGCTCAAGACCAAGACCGAGATGGTGGTCGACGTTCTGCCGATGCTGACTCCGCTGCTCGGCAGCGCCGACTTTGTCGGGCCGACGTTTGCCGACGGAGGCGTGCTGAAGAGTTTGGTTGGCCTCCGCGAGCGCGTACTCAAGCTCGAGGCCGCAGCTGAGAGTGTGGCTGCTGCCAAGGGCGCCGAGGGCAGCTGGATGAGCACGACTGAGGTGACAATGGAGCAGGTGGTCGAGACTGCACACCCATACTCCAACGACATGGACGAGTACCAGAGCGTGTGCTTGCCCGGCGCGACGCTGCTGCAGCTCCATTTTGACTCGCGGTGCTCGTCCGAGTCGTCCTGCGACTATCTGCGGTTGTACGCCGCCGACCGGGAGACGCCACTGCTCAACGAGCGGCGGTTCGAGGGCTCAGAGGGGAGCTGGCCGACGACGCCTGTGGTTGTGCCTGGCCCGCTGGTGTACTTTAGATTTGTGAGCGACTCGTCACACGTTCAGTGGGGCTACAGGGTCAAGGTAGTGGGCAAGGTCAACGTGCCTTGCATCAACACGCCGTGGCTTGTCGAGCTCGAAGAGAGCCTGTGTGCGGCGCTTGCCCGTGGCGCCGGGTCACTGTTTGTTGGCGCGCCTGTGGCCAGGGCCGAGAGCTCGGTCGCGACGTGGCTCAACTCGCACCTCCTCCGGGGTGGGTTGGAAACGTCGATGCCGCGCGGCGTTGCAGAAGCGCGGGCCCAGCTACGTGCCGTTGCAGATGGCCAGGTTGCGGTCGACGCGGTTGTGACCGAGGAGGCTGCCCTCGTCCAGATGCTTTCGTCGCTGCCGGGAAGCGCGCGGCGAGAGGCGGTGGAAGCGTGGGCGCAGCCGGACGGCAACTTGCTTGCTGGGGTCGAGACGCTGGTGGCAGCTGCCAAGGGGAGCGTCTCGCGTGGCCACGCGTACATGGCGCTCAAGGAGAGCGACGAGCTCGCGGAACTTGAGCGGACCGTCTTTGCAGTCCTCGTCAGGCACCACGGACTCGAGGGGCTGGCGCTGCGGTACATCCGGTCGCTTCCAACTGGCGGTGAAGCGAGCGCTCGGGCTGGCGAAGAGTCGACGCTCAAGCGGCGCAAGCGGCCGGCGGCGTTGTCGGTCACTGTTTCAAGCAGCGGAGACGCAGTTCCGCCCGAGCTTGTGGCGGTGTGGAAGCGAGCTCTTGGGGTGCGGCGGTGGGCGACGTTCGAGTCACGCGACTCGCCCGAGCTCGTGGCTATGGTCACCAGCAAGGCGCGGTTCCTGCTCGGCCTGGTGCCGACGGCTGCACGACAGGCCTTGCCCAAGTTTTCGCTCGGCGACTTGGCTGAGGCACAGGGCTCGCTCCGCGACCTGTTTGCGACGTGGAAGACGCGCCGTGGGCGCGAGCCCGGCTCGGCGCAAACGCCCAAGATTCCGAAGCATCCACGGTTGGCGTCGAACGCGTCGGATGAGCTCGAGGTGGAGCTGTCGTCGGTGCCGGAGACCGACGCGCGAACGGCCGCGTCGCTCTCGGCGGACATCTCGCTCTTCCTCAAGTCGGACAGTGTCGAGCTTGACGCGGTCCTGGATGGGATGGTGGCGCGTTGTGCCCGCGCCGAGGGCCGTGCCGACGCGCTGCAGCTCTTCCATCAGCTGCTGGTGACGACCGACGTGCGCGGGAGCGGGCCGATTCTGTTTGCACTTGGGCTTGCGCTGCGGGCGCGGGCGCCGACAGAGGGCCGCACCTTGCACCACTACCTCGACCACGTCGAGGGCGCCCACGTCGAGTGTGCCATCCGCATCGCCACCACCTTTGAGGCCGTCCTCGTGGAGACGGTGCGGGTGTGGCGCGAGTCACGCGACGATCAGCCAGCGCTGCGCAAGATGGTGGCCGAGTTGTGGAACCAGCAGTTCCGCAAGGCGGACGTCAAGCTTGTAGCGTCATCGGGCATGCTTGAGGCGGCGTGGGAGCGGACCAAGTTTGCGCGTGGGGCGGCGGCGACCGACGGCGATGCTTGCCGGCTCGACGAGGTGTACACCGCGCTGTACCGTGCGCTCGCTGCGACGGCGCTTGTCCAGCACAACGGCGAGAGTGACAGTGACGAGGCTGAAGTCGTCATCGGCGGCGGCGGCGGCGGCGGCGAGGGCAGGGCTGCAGGGCTCCCCCTCATGACACCGCACGTGTCGACGTTGCCTCTTGCCACTCGGGATGCGCAGGTGATACAGAGCGCGACTGGCGAGCTCATTTTTGCGTCGATGAAGCAAGCGATGACAAACAGCAATGCGGAGGTGATGGATGGCATGCTGAAAGTGGCGGCGAGCCTTGGTGCTTCGCCGCTGGTTGCTGAAACGTTTGCTTCTCCGAGCACAGTGACGCTGCTCCTGGAGTGGGCTAATGCCGAGACAATCAGCCTGACAACACGGCAGGGCCTTGTGCGGCTGGCGGCGCGGAGCTTGCGGTTCGCGCCGCAGTCGCCTGCAGCAGCCCGCGACTCGGGTGAGGCGTTTGACGCGGCGGTGGCGCGGCGTGGAGTGCTCGATGAGGTGCTGGCGCGGGTGAGTGCCCATGTGGTCGGCAAGAAGCCGACGAGTGTGCCGAGTACAGCCGCGGTGACGGTGTCGAACTCGGACACAACGCGGATCGTGCTTCTTCATGAGCTTGTGGGCTTTGTGCAGGCTGCGCTCGAGGCTGGAGCGTGGCGGCGGTTGGCGCTCGAGATGGTGACAAGCGCGCTGGCGACAGCCCCGGCCGCTATCGACGCCTCCAGCGAGACGCCGGAGGAGGTTGAGGCGGTGTGGCGGCCTGTGCTGGCAGCAGTGTACATGGCCGGTGGCCTGCGTCCGGCAGTGATGGTCGGTGCTGTGGTCGAGGTTTCCGGCGACGAGGCGAAGCGCGACGGACTAGTGGTTGGCGTCGACAGCGCGACGTCGCTGGCATGGTCAGACAAGCGGGCGTCGACGACGGCCGAGGTGGTGCATACGATCTCGCGTGATGGTGGGTTTGAGCCGAGCGCCTCGTCGGTGGCGCTCACTAGCCTCGAGCCAATGGCAGAGCTGGGGCATTCACTGCTTTCACCTGACGACGCCGCAGGTCCGCTGGCTGCACTCGTGGTTGCGAGTGAGGATGTGGACGACGTGTCGGTAGCCTGGTTTGTGCGCGAGGCAAAGGCCGCGGCGCTGGTGGCGCTGGGGCGGATGATGGCAGTTTGTGGAAGCGGGAGCGACAGCTCCTGCGTCGAGAGCACGCTTGTCGAAGCGGTGGTGGCGCTTGCCGGGCGCCACGTCCCACTGTCGAGCCTCCGACACCCGTACGACATCGAAGGGTACCGCCGGCTGCTGGCGCAACACAACACAGGGCCTGAAGACGGCATGGGCGTGAGCCTATCGGGGACAAAGAGTGCCACGGCGTTGATGGAGGAGATGCCGTTTGCCGGTGTCTATTTCGATTGGGAGCTCGACGTCTTGTCGGACGACGAGAGCGAGGACGAGACCGGCAACGGTGACAGCGGCGGTGGCGATGGCACGGTCGATGCCGATGACGTCGAGCTCGACCTCACCGAGTACTGGCTTGAATGTCATGCGCGGAGAGCGAGCTGGCGCGGTAAGGTTCCTGTCTACCGACTGGATGTGGGCAACGAGGTGGCATTTGCGGCGATCTCAGACCGGAGCCAGTTGGTGGCGAGCGAGCCGCTGGATCCGGTCTCAGTTGACGGTGACGGCCAGGTCACAGTGGAAGAATTTGCTAATGCCGAGGCTCTCTCCGGCAACCTTGTGTTTGTTGCCGCTGGCGGCGATGGCTGGCCGAGTGGGGCGCTGGTACAAGTGCTGGCGCAGGCTGCCGCCACCGGGTGTATCGGCGCGGTGGTGCAACTCCCAGGCGCGCCGGCCACAGTCAAGAATGGCGCACTGACAGTCGACCAGGTGATGGCGAGCGAACGCGCAGTCAGTGGCACCGAGGCTGCGACCGCGCTGGATGCGCTGGCAAAGTCGGCTATGGCATGTGCTGCCGTCTTTGGTGAGCATGGCGACTTTGTCTCGCGTGGGCTTGGGGTGCTTATCGGCAAGCCGGATGATGCAGGTGCGAAAAGCTCTGGCGAATCTGACGGCGCGGGTTGCGAACACCATCAACTGTTGCGGCAGTTTGTGGCTGACGACGTGTCGAGCTCGGATGGGGCAGCCGCGGCTGTAGTGCTTCCAGGCGAGGTGGCGGCTGCGGCGCTCGCGAGCCAAGAGCTGGCGGACGAAGCCAGCGACGGCGAGTTTGTGAGTGTGGACCTCGATGCGCTGACAGCGAGCATGGCTGTGAAGGACAAGTCTGCGAGTGGTTGGCCCAAGCCGAGCGATGTGGACGTGTGCGCAATGGAGACGCAGCTCCAGGAGGCGTTGTGCATTCTCTCTGCGCGACGGGTGCTGACCGAGATGCTCAAGAGTGGCACGCTCAGTGCTGAGATGTATGCGCTGCTGCCACCTTTGGTTCAGGCGGTGAGCGTGACTCTGCGAGCAGGGGTCAAGACGGAGCTGTCGACGCTTGCGGAGCCGGTGGTGATGGCGATGGTCAATGAGTGTGACCAGAAGCAGGCAGTCTTGGCTGCACTGGAGCAGGCGGCGCTGGGGTCTCTGGCGATGGTGGCGCGGCCGTGGCTGGCGAACGGCCCGGGCGGGCGGCACGCAGCGTTGTGCTCACAGGAACAACGACGGAAGTGGTGACGCTTCCGGTGGCGGACAGCAGCGCGGGCGGGTGTCGAGTGGTTCGGTTTGGGCCACAGACGGTCATTCCGCCAGGGCTCGCCATCTCGATCGTAGTTGACGGAGTGTCAAGCGGCACGGTGGACCCACAGGCGATGGTGCCTGTGCTCGTTGCCGGCCACACGTTCACTGTTTCGAGCGTGATCATGCCGGGCAGCGAGGAGAAAAAGAAGGGGAAGCAGTTGTTTGCCAGGCTCGATCTCCAGATTGCTGCGACGGAGAGCAGCTCGGTGGAGAAGGTAGCGCAGGCTGGCGGGAGTGTGGAGCTTGCGGCATGGCTGCTGCGAGTGCTCGCGACGACCGAGGGCTACTCTGTGACGCCAGAAGTTGTGCGCGAGGCTGGGCGTGCGCTGCAAGCAAGCCGTGGAGGCCGGCGGCTGCGTGTGACGGAGCTTGTGCGTGATTTGGTGCGACAGCGTGGTGAGCTCGATGGTGTGGCGCGTGCTGGGCTACAGTGGCTTGTCGACGGGCTGCGGGCCAAGGTGCGGAGCGACAAGCCGAAGAGGAGCGGCCTTGTGGCACAGGAGCTGCAAGCTCTGTTTGACGTTTATCTCGCTGTGGTGAGTGCTAGCAACGGGGCTGATGCGCCAGGAGCCGAGGCAGAGCGCAGCGCGGGCACGAGCGCGAGCGCGAGCGTGAGTGGGTCGGGCCAGAACAAGGGCAAGGAAGAGGTGGAGGACGATGTGGGAGGCAGACTCTCGCTACTTGCGCTTGAGGAGGATGGCGGCAAGATGACGCCGGACGTGGAGCCGCCGAGTCTCGCAGCGCAGTACACGTCGCATGCGATCCGCGAAGGGCCGCTTGACGACGAGCCACGGGTGTACCAGACGTGGATGGAGAGCCGCGGCGATGGGACGTTCCACTGTACAAGGTCGTTTGGGACAGTGCGCGGCGATGTTGTGGTGCACTCGGGAGCGTGGCAGTACGAGGTGACTGCCGAGTCTGTGAGCGAGCTCATGATTGGGTGGGCAACGCCGGAGTTTTTCAGCGAGACGAGTCACGACGGATGCGGCGACAACGTACATGGGTGGTCGTGGGACCCGAGCTATCGTCAGCGGTGGCACAATGGGAACTACTCGACGTGGCCAGAGACGTCACCGACGTTGTCGCAGGGAAGCGTGATCGGAGTGATGGTGGACATGGAGGCGGGGACGACGCGGTACAGCGTGAATGGAAACGAGGTCGGCGAGCCGTACAACGATGTGTCGGCAACAAGCCTGATTGCTGCAGTGTCGCTCTCATCGGGCGGGTCTGTGCGAGTCAACTTTGGCACGCAGCCGTTTGTGTATCCGGAGCCTGGCTACCTCCCGCTAGCGGTGGGTGCCGAGTCGAGCGTGATGGCGACCGCTGCGGTGAGCAAGGGCGACGGTCAGGCAAACCCCAAGGCAGAGGCGAAGGCGGAGATGTACGTGGCGGGTCTGGAGCAGACAGATGCGGCGCTGCGGAGCGTGCTCGCGTCTCGCGATCTGCCTGAGCGGGTGTACACTTCTGCTCTACAGCAGTACCGCAAGCGTGTGGCCAGAGTCGGGCCGCGCAGTCTGGCAGTTGTGGGACGATGCGGGGAGACGCGCAGTCGAGCAAGGCGACGCGAAGCGTGTTTTCCGGTGCAGCGAAGCGAGGCAAGGCGACGACTGTGGTTGGCGACCGTGTTGTTGTGGCGGGTACGCTCGCGCACGACGCTGCATCGTTCGAGACGGCACCGTGGATGTCTGTGATGGGCGTGAGCGGGACGGTCTACTCCATCGGATCTGTCGAGGCACCGAGCCAGGCGTTTGTGTACGTGGTCGACGAGGCTGTGACGCAGAGCGAGGAGCTTGCGGCTCTTGCGGCTCAGCTTATTGTGCCGGCCGACTCGGACGCGTTTGGCAAGCTTGCGGCGGGAGACGCGGCGGTACGTGCGGACGAACGCAATGTGTGCGAGCCTGTGGCGATGCTCAAGCCGAGCGACGGCATGTCGCGGATGGAGAGCGTAATGCGAACGTTTGGTGGCGAGTGCATGGGCGAGGCGACGGCGTTTGCCGTCCGGGCGCACACGTCGCGGCTTTTGTCTATGGACGAGGTGAATGAGTCGGACGAGGCGCGTGCGAGCATGATTGTGGGCCGCAGCGTGATTGTCATTGTGCAAGGAAGCGATACGGGCCCGAGCCTGGAAGCATGCCATGTAGCGGTAAGCGGGTTTGGGCTGATGGAGGCGTCGGCCGGGCTGCATCCTGCGAGCGGTGTGACATGGAACAACTCGCAGTGGAGCAGCGAGCAGGACCGCGAGCTGCTTGAGTATGCGGAAGCGCAGGCGCGAGTCCTAGGCAGGCCGCTGAACGCGGAGCTATGGGTAGGCGCGCTGGGTAACGCGCCGCCGATGCGGTACCCTTCGCTTCGTGGGGTGAGCATGGATGCGCTGCGTGCGCGGTTTGTGGTTCTTGCGGCGATCAACGAGCTTGCGGCAGACTTTCTGCCGCTTGTGGATCTGAGCCGGAGCGACGACGCGGGCTCTGTGGCAGCGATGGTGTGCGCCGGGCGCGGGGTACTGATGCGGATGATCAAGTCGCCGCAGATGTCTGCCGTGCTAGAGGCGACGACAGGCGAGTCCAAAGGGTCACGCGAGATCAAGATCAACCGGCTGAAGGCGACGCAGGCGCGCGAGGCTGTGGAAAGCGGAGCACTGAGCGCGTCGGAGCGTGCGGCGAGGTGCATGGTGGGCCAGGCAGCGGAGCTGGTGGTGACGTGGCCGGCGGCTGCGCTGCGGTCTCGAAGCGACCAGCTGTGGAAGATCAAGTTCCTCAACGAGGGCTCTGTGGACGCTGGTGGGCCGTACCGAGAGATGTTCTCCAACTGGTCGGCAGAGCTGATGACGGCCGGGCTTGTGGATGTGCTCATTCCGTCGCCCAACATGGTGCACGGACTCGGCGAGACCCGTGATGCATGGGTTGTGCGGCCGGGCGCGACCGGGGTCCGTGACCAGGTTGTGATGCGGTTTGTGGGTCGGCTGATGGGAGTGGCAGTGCGGACGTCGGAGACGCTGGACCTCGCGCTGTGCTCGCTGGTGTGGAAGGCAGTTGTTGGCGAGGCACGCGACATTAGCGACCTGGCGATGGTGGACACCATGGCTGCGCAGGCACTGGCGTATGTGGAGCGGATCGATGAAGAGGGCGTGGACGCGAGCTGCTTCACGGACATCATCGACGAGATGTTTGAGGCGACGCTGTCTGACGGGACGCGTGTGGAGGTTCTGCCGGGCGGCAGTAGCGAGCCGGTGACGTTTGAGCGACGGCACGAGTGGGTGCGGCTGGTGCGGGAGGCGCGGCTGGCCGAGGCAGACGCGGCAATGACAGGGCTCCTCTTTGGGCTCCACGAGATTGTGCCTGCGCCTGCGCTTGCTCTGCTCACGTGGCGCGAGGCCGAACAGATGGTGTGTGGGTCGCCGGTTGTGGACCTGGAGGTGCTCCGCGCGGCAACGCAGTACGAGAAGAACATCCGCGAAGACGCGCTGGTGGTGACGTACCTGTGGCGGGCGCTCGGTGAGTTTGAACAGGACGACCTCAAGCTGTACCTCAAGTTTGTGTGTGGGCGGACGCGGCTAGGGGCGACCGGGACGGCTGGCCTCAGCTTTAAGATCGACGCGCACACCAGCGCGAGCGACCCCAACACGGCCATGGTCCAGTCGCACTCCTGCTTCTCGACCATCGACCTCCCGCTCATGACCGACGATAGTGAGGCCGGGTACCTCGGCTTCAAGCAGCGTCTGCTGTTTGCCATCCGTAACTGCGCATCAGTGGACACTGACTTTGTGGTGTAGACAAGAGCATCGCTATAAAATAAAGCACGCCCAGCCCGTGCATGGCCCCCATCCGTGCCGCAGCAAACGCAGTGCCCCGCACAGGGCTGCTGAGTTGCCGCCGATGATCGGCGTCCTGCTTGTCGTGCTGAACAAGGGTCAGTGCTTGAGGCGGACTATATGAGCGTGGTGGATCCATCGCGACGGATTGAAAGTTGTGTATTTTCAGAGATCGCTCTTTTTCTTGAGAGTGAAACTGCCGACTACGCATGCATGCCGTACAGACGCCATATTTGCATGGCACTTGTTTCAATGAGTTGCTTACACCAGCAGCTACCTATCAACACACTCATCATGATGCTGCTTGTTCTCTACCAGAAATCGTTCTCCCCTATCGCCACTGTGGCAGCCATGGCAAATCGGCCACGGGCCGCACCATATCGCCGTGTCACCACATCGGCTCGTCCCCGTGTCACTACATCTCGCCGTGTCACCACATCGGCTCGTCCCCGTGTCACCACATCTCGCCGTGTCACCACATCGGCTCGTCCCCGTGTCACCACATCTCGCCGTGTCACCACATCGGCTCGTCCCCGTGTCACCACATCTCGCCGTGTCACCACATCGTCTCGTCCCCGTGTCACTACATCTCGCCGTGTCACCACATCGGCTCGTCCCCGTGTCACCACATCTCGCCGTGTCACCACATCGGCTCGTCCCCGTGTCACCACATCTCGCCGTGTCACCACATCGTCTCGTCCCCGTGTCACTACATCTCGCCGTGTCACCACATCGGCTCGTCCCCGTGTCACCACATCTCGCCGTGTCACCACATCGGCTCGTCCCCGTGTCACCACATCTCGCCGTGTCACCACATCGTCTCGTCCCCGTGTCACCACATCTCGCCGTGTCACCACATCGTCTCGTCGCCGTGTCGCGATTTGCGACTTGCGACTTGCGACACACACAGCACTCGGCATGACGGAGGCTAAGCCCGAGGCAGGCATTGGCGGGCGGGTGGTGGGACTGAGCGAGAGCACGGCGAGTATATGGACCGAGGCGGGGAGTGTGAGCTCGACGGGCGTGGGCGTGGGCGTGGGCGAGGACGGGCTCGTGGCGGGCAAGCAGGCAACGACGGAAAGACGGCGACGGCGACGGCGGCGCGGAGGCGGCGGTGGTGGCGGTGGCGGTGGCGGTGGTGGACGGCGGACAAGCAAGCGATGGCAAAGACGGCGGCGGGCGAATTCGATCATTTCCGAGTGTTCGGACGGAGGAGTGGCGAGCCAGCAGACTCGGGCGGTGGATGCCGAGTTGGGGCATTTGCGGGCGTCGCGGGCACTGCAGAGGCGACGGATCTTGTGGCCGGTGGGCCCGACGGGCCGGCATGCGCGTGGGCGGTTTGCTGAGGTCAAGCTGCTGGCGACGGTTGATCGGAGCGGTCGTCGACGGATACACGGCCGGGAGGAGTTTGATCGGCTGGAGGCTGTCGAGGCCGAGGTGGCGGCCATGGCAGAAGCGGAGGCGGCTGCGAAGTTGCAGGCGCAGGCCGAGACCGGCTCCGGGCTGGGACGGTGGTCGTTGTCGTCGTCGTTGTCAGGCTCAAGCTCAGGGCCGGAGCCGGGGTCAGAGTCGGAGCTGGGCTCAGGATCGGGCGAGGCGCGTCCGGCAATGCGGCGGAAGCGGATGCTGTTTACTTCGGTGAGAGCGCTGGTGGTGTGCCAGCAGTACGAGGACATAGCGTGGCTGGCTGGCGCGATTGAGGCCGGAGGCGAGAGTGAGCGACCTGTGCGGATCCAGACGATGGAGGCGCTGGCGCGGGCAAAGAACGTGCATGGGCGACTGCCGGCGTATCTGCGGTGGACGCGGCCGGCGCTGCGGTACGCAAACCGGCCGCGGCTGGCGCTCGACGATTACTGGGACGCGGTCGACGGCGATGACCTGACTGCAGCGCGGCGGTGGCCGGAGCTACTGCCGCATAAGCTGATGGCGGCATATTCGCGGCGGCGCGGCGGCGGGTCGCGGACCGAGTCTGCCTCTGACTCGGGTTCACCGGCGGGGATTCAGATCGGCGTCCCGGCACTGCGGACTGCGGCGTCGATGCGGTCGCTGCTGTCGTCGGCGTCGTCGTCAGACTCACTTTCGGACAGCCACACATCGTCGGCAGCGTCGCCGCCGCCACACATGCTCCGGTCGCGGTCGACATCGCCGCTACTCATGCCGTCGGACTCGTTCATCCACCCGATGGCTGTGTCGTGGTCGCGGACGGGTCCGTCGCTCTCGATCTCGCTCTCGGACATTGGCTGTTCAAGCGAGTCGTCGAGCGAGGGCGGCGCTGCGGCACGGGAGGCGTTACTTTAGATCAAAGAGGTAGTAGATGACCTGAACTGTGAGGACGATGAGCGGGTTCCACACGACGAGGGCGCGGATGGCGGAGAGGAGATTGCCCCAGAAGATGGACTGCGACTCCCACGGGTTGCGGAACATGGCCTTGAGGTTGACCTTCTCGGTGCAGAACGGGCAGGTGTCCTTCTTGCCGATGATGGTCCAGCCGCGGATACAGAACTCGTGAAAGGCGTGCTTGCAGTCGAGCTCGCACACCTTTTCGGTCTCATCAAAGCGGTCGAGGCCGTCGCCACAGATGGCGCAGACGTCGGGATTGAAGCGGCGTGATGCGAGGCCGTCGTCCTTACCGGTCTTGATGCCCATGGAGACAGCCATGGACGAGGTGGCGAGCTCTGCCGCATCGCGAGAGAGAACGCCATAGTAAAGGCCATAGAAGAGCATGAGGGAGCCGTAGTAGGCGAGCGAGTGCGAGTCTGAGAGGAGGTGTGTGACGCCAAAGAACTCTGCCATGACGAGGATGTAGCCGATGACGCCGATGGCGTAGAAGAGGCGATAAAAGGCAGAGAACCATGTGTAGACGAGGCGAGGAGTGCGTTGATGGAGAGGCTTGCGCGATGCCTTGAAGCCGAGCCATGCGGTGACGACGGTAAAGGTGATCCAGACGACGAGCATGCGACCGTAGCCGTGATAGAGCGAGAGGATGGCCGGGAAGAGCCAGAGACCCAGGAGAGAGACCATATGGTAGGAGCGGGCATGGCGCGACTTCCAGAGATGCAGACCGATCTGTGCCCCGATCATGGCGGCGACAAGGATGAAGAACATGGCAGAGTGCATGGACTCGTGGCCCGCATGGGTCACGGCCTCACGGGCCTCCTCCTCGCTCATGCCCTGCGCCACAGCCGCTGCTATGGCTGCCGTCATGTTGGTGCCCGGCGGCGGTGGGGTGGCCATGGCGGTAGCGGTGGTGGTGGTGGTGGTGGTGGTGGTAGTAGTGGTGGTGGTGGTGTGTGTGGTGTGTGTGGTGTGTGATGGTGGTGCTGGTGGGGGCAGGGAAGGGGGTGGGGGTGGGGGTGGGAGGGGAGGGGTGCCGTCCGACGTGGCGGGTGGTGGGCGGGGAGGGAGTGGCGGTGGCTGGCGGCGAATGGCGCGGTGGCTGTGTTTGGGAGGGGGGGGTGGTGGTGGCAGTCGTGGTGAATGGCGCGAGTGGCTGTGTTGGGCGGGGGG